>NC_142724.1:1515151-1666666 GCF_055471065.1 Atractosteus spatula
ACCGTGGGTAGATATCTCCTTCTTTGTTTCCTTATTCTCCAAAGCCGGTCGGGATTATTAGTAGCACAGTTGCTGCTCAACAAACGAATGAGGTAGCAGTATTAACAAGAACTTGTAGCAGAACAGCCCGGTTTAGTGGCAGGTGAATATTTAACATGGTGCTGTGTGCACCTCAGTTCAGTTTGCTTGATGTCTGTTCTGTAGACCAGGAATTGTGTTGCCTTTCCTTGCTTGTCTAAGAATCAGACCAGAAAGACCCTCCTTGACTGCACAGGCCAGTTTCATTTTGCAGCACAGCCAGACTGTATTGACCCCTCTGCAGCAATGTCCTAAGACACCCCTTGCAAGTGTCTGTGCTTATCCTGCCTGGTCAGTTAGGCCGCAGACACAGGGAGTGGACACAGTGACAGTGCTGACAGTTTCTGGAAAGTCCTCCCTTCTGCTGTTTGACTTGAGTAACTCATCAGCAGAGCTCAAATCACACACACACGCTTCCTGTGCTGGGAAGGGTGTGGGGGTTCGAGGACTACAAAAGCAAGCTGTGTTGAGTGTTCCATTTTATTTATCTGTCCCGTAGAAAATTAGTGGAGAATGGATTAGCATCTAATGAAGTCAGTGCAATTGTGTAGTGCACTAAACTCCATATAGTCCTGTCAGGCAGTATTGTGAGGTATTTTGAAACTGGAGGTGAAGGTTTTGAACCCTGTAGTTCATATTGAATGTCCTGAGGCTTGTGTTTTTTCTCTGTGTCCCCTGAGAATCTTGAAAATGATTTTATCGCAAGGAAAACAGAAGAGAACTTCTGCGGCAGGAGGGAAGAGCTGATTTTATTTGGCGATCAGCTGTGTCTTTCAGGTTATTAGATGCTGTGTCCCCAATGGGCGAGTGGGTGGGTGTGGGGGGGGGTTGGTGTGTTCTGTCTGATTTGAATTTGAAGGGAAGTCAGAACAGAGACAGCTGATGTTGCAGAGCGAGTTTGCTTGCCTCAGTCAAGATGTGATTTGATTACCGTCAAATAAATTGCCTGTGAGGTAAAGCAGTTTCTTTCAATTAAAATAAAATTAGCACTCAACCAATTCCTGTGGAGGAATGATCTCCAGCGCATTATGACAGTGGAATGTATATTTGTGCGTGTGAGAGTCATATCCAGGAGACGGAATGGAGAAATCTAATTACTGGAAAAGCTAAATCAATCCCTACAGCCCTGCCTTCCACTTTTAGTCTTCTCTTGCATCTGCTGAGCTGAAACACTGGTCTCGAAGGGGAAATCGAGAAGAATCCTGGAGGGGTTAAAGGGGTGAGGCATGCAGAGATAACCAGGACCCTAAACCTCAGTTATGTCCCTTGTAAGGAATTCCCTTTAAGTGGGATTATTAATGCCTTCCTAAGTGTGTAGTTTATACAAGCTTCATTTACCAATCAGTGATTAATCCCTGTGGTTTAATTGACAACATTTTCTTCATGTTGATGTGAAATACGAACCTCAGATTGTGCGTGCTTCTGAAAGGACCAGTCGCCTCTCTCGGAGCTTAGAGATCTTCCATTCGTCCTCGGCTGACAGTGGAGCATGTGGCTGGTGTTTTAAAGGGATAGAGGAGTCTGGATTTGTGTGTCATTTGTTGTAGCTGGTGCGCAGAGGTGGTCCTGGAGGGGCACCGGCGAGCCGGGGAGACTGGGAGGTGTTGTACTGTCAATGGTCCAGAAGAGAAACAAGAGGAGCCCTTCAGTCCATGCGGCTCGTTTGGTAGTTAGTAGCTTATTGATCCCAGGACCTCTTCTTCAGATACGCCAGGGTTCATACTGTCTGCTGCGCATCACAGGCTGCTAGCGCACGTTTCTGTCACTTCGCAGCCAAATCAGAAATCTTCCTTTCTGAGCCCGAGACCATCATGCACACAGAGACCGACTTCCTGAAAAAAGGCCTTTTCATCTTTTTATTAAATCTTTTTTTTTTTGTTGTTGCTGCTTATCACTCGGTAACTATTGTTACGCTGTTTGGCTGCTCTCCCCAAAGCCCTGCTCAGTGAGTGAGTGAGTGAGTGAGTGAGTGAGTGAGTGAGTGAGTGAGTGAGTGAGTGAGTGAGTGAGATTCAACTGCGTTTCGTACAGTCCAGCTTCTCCCCGGTTTCACGAACTTACCTGCCCACCAGCAGAAGCAAGGCATCGCCTCTCGAGAGCGGCAGTTTGAGGAATGGGGCGTGGACAAGGAGCTGAATCGATCGAGGAATTGCAGGGAATTTCAGTGTGTCAGTTCACAGTACAGTCAGTATAAACTGATAGTGCTGTAAAGCCCGGCACAGAAGGAACTGACAGTTTTTATTCATTGATTTTTAAGCAGGATGTATCCAATGTGTACATAATAGAAACAAGTTTCACACTGCAGCTGTTTCTCTTCTTCTCTTATGGTCCTGAGTGCTCATGAGTCTTGTTTCTGCCACTTTTGGCTTTTCTGCAGGACTTTGAAAATGTCAGAAGTCAGGTTAAACTGCCCCCTTCTTTTTATTTTTCCTCATTTTTATTGTTTCTTTTTTAAAAAAAAAATTCCGCGTGAAAAAAAGGGAGAAGGGAATTGCTATCGACAGCTCTGCATTACAAATTAGATTTGTCACGGGAAGATAAGAAAACATCTTCCTAATTGGCTGGACGTTTGCAGTTTGTGCACGCTCGACGGCGAGTGGATGCAGTTACCTGGGGAATAGTTATGGATTGTGTTCATTTGAGTCAGCAGAGTTAGCTACTTTAGTTTAAAAGAGCGAGAGAGAGGAGCGAGGCAGGAGGGGGAAAGGGAGGCTGCTGTCTGTTCATCTGTTTAAAGCACTAACAAGTGGTTCAAACGCAGGGTGTGTGTGCTAATCAAGCACCGTTAATGGGTTTAATTCATTATGTGTAGGCACTGGAGACTTTAGCCCCAGGAGATTACAGATGAATATCAGTGGAGAACATTGCAGCTGTTTGTGGTCATTCAGAGCTCCATGTTTTTGCACCAGCAAGATAAGGCCGGTCTATAGAAAACCGAGACAGCCATCAGCAGAGGACATTAGAGGAAACAGCTACAGCCAAGGTTCGACAGTTGTGTGTCAGAGCCATAGAACCCCACAGCAGAATGAGTTCCATTACCCACAGAGCCTGTGTCCGGAAGGTCAGCTTTCTGGGTGAGCGTCTGTGTGACCCTTGTGTGACCTGCTAGACTCCACTGTGCTGGTGTGTGCTCCAGCCTGTGCTTGTTTTTGTGGGCCAGGCCTGTCCTTTCAGTGCAACAGTGGCCCGTGTCTGCGGTTGTCGCGATCTGATTGTGGTGGACCCCCCTGGCCCACCCTGCTGCCAAAGGTGGCACAGCAGTTCCATGAGCCTCCCAGCCGCCCTTCCGCATGGACATGAGCGTCAGCACTGATGACTCCCAGAATGCATTGCACTCCGCTCCCTGCGTCCGCAGGGCGGGAGTGATGGTGAGGTCAGAGGCCTAGTGTATGTGCTCAGCAGGCCCTTGGAAGTGTGATTTATTACACTCGGAGAGAGTCAAGGTCCGCACGGTGTGTGTTTAGAAACTGCTCTGCAATATTAACCCACAAAGGTCAGGAAGTAGCATTTTTCTTCCTCGTTGTGCGAGTGAGCTGCTGCTGTTCCTGCTGGACCCATGGGGTGCAGGCCATATGGCTTCTGAAACTCAAGCTCCTCCACTGGCACTCTCTAGGCTGACGTTTTGGAGAATCGGGACACCCCCACATGACCACCCCCTCTCCAAACCAAGATGGCTAGAGATCTGCTCAGTGTAATGTTTTTCTGTTCTAAGGAGTTTCCGTGGTTAAGGATAGGATCTTGGATTAGCTTCGTTTGCACACCTTTTGTAGAACTGAAAAAAAAATCCCAATCCAGCAGTTTCATGGAAAAGAAAAAAGCTTCTAAACCACTTTTAATACACCTCAGAGTGGTGCGGGACGCTGAACGCTGTGAGGCCTTGAGTTGTCTCGCGGTCTGATTTTGATGCCTCTGCAGTAGCTGCCCTGGGAGGTTGTAAGAGCCTCAGGCGCTGGACTCCTTCTCCGTTCTTGCAGCCAGCTCTGCGCTCGGCAGGCCGAGCGCTCTGTGTGTTTCTGGAGCACTGGGCTGTGTGGGAACCTGGAGTCGTCGAGCAGCGGGCGGCGGGCAGCGGGCAGCGGGCAGCGGCGGGAAACCAGGTCGCAGGAGGTCTGCACTCGTGCTGCAGCCCCCCAGATCACAGTGAACCTCACCCCCACTGTTTTCACACTTCGGACAGTCGCTGTGAATTTGTGGGTAGACTCCCTTCTCCGGCCCCCACTTCTCCTGTCTAAAATATCCCCCTCCTCCCCGTAGCCGCCGTCTTCCGCTGCGTCTGTGGAGCGGTGGGTTGCAAGCCCTCGCTGGATCCCTGCCCCGCGGTACAGACACACCTCAGCCGACCCCACAGCAGTCAGTTCCTTTTAAGTTGTGCAAGACGAAACGGGACCAGAAAAACAAGTGATGAACGAGGCAGCGCAGATGAGCCAGCGCTAAGGAGCTGGTGTAGCCCCCTTTGCTCTGGATCGGGCTGATAAAAAAAAAAGAAGTTAGCAGGTAAGAAGCGTTGATTAATGTTGCAATCCGCAACCGGAAACCTTGGATGTCCTCTGAAAGTGTGGGAGATAAAGCCGCGGATAATGAACCTACCCTTCAGCGCACCACAGCAAGACAGATGTAGAGGCTTGGCTGGTTACAAAGCACGCAGAATCCTGAGTATCTGTAAATTGGAAGTTCATAGCGACTGGAGGAGTAAATTAGCCTCTGGGGAGCTCTTACACCAAAATTAGAATTGACAGCAGGTGACACTTCCACACTCATTAAAACAACCTGGTAGAAGTACCCAGAGTATAGCTGGCACCTCTTCACAGAAAAATTAAATATTTCACTCCCAGCGTCCATCCCTGGATATTAATTCCCACAATCGATAGCCGGAGACCTCGATGAACTCGCCAAACTTATATCACTGACTTTGATAAGAGCACAGGAGTGTGCACCACAGACGCCACGCAGAGATAGGTATACAGCCTTCTACAGAAGATTAAGGAGCTCGTAGGTTTACAATATAGGTGTACAGAAGATTAAAGTTTCCAATATGCCCTGATTCGTCTTCTTAATGTTTTTCTGTAATGCTATTCCACGTCTTCCATCAAAATGTGTTAAAAAATAGATCTAAACGTACTGGTGATCAGTCGTTCTCTGTCTTCTTTGGATGTGGATTAATTCTAATTTTTGTGTGTTCTTTAAATCTACCAAAGACCATACAGTCACGCCAGAGACTCGTGAAGCCCTCCCATCTTCAGACAGCTGTCCCTTGATCTCTGCCTCAGCAGGTGCTGTGTGTGTCTGTGGGTGGGCACTTTGAGAAGACTCGCATGGGACCGACATAAAAGTTTATTTCCTCTGAGAAGTGCAAAAACGCTAATGTGTTCTTATCTTCGAGGAATGGAAAGAGACAGACAGCAGCGCTTTGACTTGCTGTAATTTCCCGAAATAGAGTTAGACGGGCAATTGACAGAGCAGTTTTAGCTTAACACAGCCGTGAATGGCAGCTGTCATCACCCAGCTGAAATGTGCGGGGTGAGGTTTGTTCAGCTATCGACTGCGGCTGGCTTTAGCATTTCAGCTATATTGCATGTGGATCTCCTGTGCTCATGTTAAATCCACCGGAGCTGCGCAAACACAATCAAAGTGTTTGCAGAATGCAGTGCGGGGGCCTGGACTGGTCATTGGCCGGCCGGCCTCCTCAAAAGAGCACAGCAGGCCTCCTGCATGGAGGCACGTGCTCATAAAGAGCGGGGATTGTAGACGGAGAACTCTAATGAAGAAAGTATTGATTTCCCATAAAGGGGATTTAATCAAACTCCCCTGACACATCTGGAGGGACAGGGCTCCGCTACAGCACCAAATTACACTTCATACACCATCTATTTTTCAAGCACGGGATAAATGAACCTGCCCCGCGGACAGATGAGAGTTTCTGTACCTCGTACATCATAGGAAACAAGGGGAGGAAAGCAAACTGATCGAGACCAAAGCAATACCAGCCAGTAATAAATGGCCAGCGTCCATCAGTAGGACTTATCCCTTCCACAGCAATAGGAGGAGGGTGCCGACTACAGCACCTGCTGCTCCATCTACAAGGGCCTCCTTGGCATGAGCCCGCCGCTGCGCATTAATCTTGGGATTGCGAGGGCACGCACACCGATAACGCGGACGCTGGCAAGCAAAGAGGACACGATCGCTGAAGGATCTGGCGTCTGCAGTCTGGCGTCTTCCCCGGGGAGCGACTTCACTTTGTCCAAGCAACTGCCCTGACCCCTGTTTCTGGTGTTTGCAGAGACTCTTTAGGTCCCCGTGAAGCAGCTTTACAACTGTAATTGCTTCAGAACGTGGGAGGCTTCTGCAACAGTGTTTTTGTTCTTGCAGTGAGATTAACTGTTACAAGGAGTTCAGATCAGAGCCCTTGTGGAATTGGAATTATTCCCACGAAGCTGAAATTCATCTAGCCCCTTTGTGTAGTGTGCAGCTCCCTTGTGGGGTGCTCTCCGGTTAAATCTCTTCCCGTTCCTGTGTGTCGGCTGCTTTCTTTCTCTCTCTCGCGTGCTCCTTGGCTCTTGGTGGGCAAGTGCTGTACATTATAAACCATTGAAAAAAATCGGAACGAGCAGGAAGTGGCCTGGGACGTGCTCCCACTGGAGCTGAGAGAATCAAATTACCTTTATCTGATTAAAAGAAGCGTGCTAACAGCTGGGCTTTAAATGCAATGAATTGTGTTGCAAGTCTGATGCTTTAATTAGGTGGCCTAGTGTTGTGCACTTGCCTTGTGGCAGATTAAGCTGTCTGGTTTTATTTGCATGGTTTATAGAGGGGGTGTGTTTGGCAGGGAGAGAGCTGCTGTTACACCAACAGTGCTCTGCAGCAGAGCAGAGTTACAGATGAGGTCCCAGGCTGCGATAGCATAGCGGGAATGCACCGTAGGCTTTCATCCAAAATGCTGGAGCAGACCTTTACACGGTATTCCATGTGGTGCTACGATGTACTATCATGGTACTCTATACGGTATGCCATTCTGCTATGGTGTTCTTTGGAATGTTTACCATCTCAAAGAGTAATACCATCAATCATAATGGTGTGCTTGACATGGGAAGCACAAAGCCCATCCAGCACGGTTTCCTGCTCTGCTGCCGCGTGGTTCGTCATTGGAGCAGAAGCTCAGCTGCTGTAGGTCACTCCATCGGCGCTCTAATGTGCTGTGGAGTGAAAGAGTATCTTGAGAATGACAGGAGGAAAGAGGAGACTAACTGAGCCGTGTCCAGGGATTTCACTGCAGTGATCCGGGAGAGGAGCGAGGGCCGAGCCGGAGGAAGGGGTCGGGTTTAGCGAGCAGCACCGTAAATAAACCAGCTCGGCTATTTATAGAGCCAGCTACCTTCTGTTGGCAGATACCCCAAGGGCCTTCTTCTCTGACAGTAACCGCGAGTCTCCTGGGGAGGCTTGTTGTAACGCTGCGATTCCAGCGTATTGGGATTAGAGATGGACAGCTGCCATGAAGACTGGGATATGCCTTAAAAAATATTAATGGAAAAATTGTAAAGTGTAAAATCTTAACATGCATGGCCATACAAATCACTACTAAGTAGCCCTTGATGTATTCAGACTGATTGTACCTAATTAGACAGGCTTCGTCATTTCTACAATTCTGCAATATTCAATTACCACACTATGGGAACAGGCTGCACAAAACATGCAGCTGCTTGCAAACACCAAGGCGTTCGATGTGGCACGTGAGGCACCAGCGTACGGCCATTCTGCGAATCCCAGCCTCAGTAGCCTGCGCTCTGTGTGGGGAAGTAGTGCTGCCGGCGCGAGCCGATCGCCCGTCTCGCCCTGCCCCCGGGGAGGCTGGCAGCCCCGCGCCCTGATCGCCAGGCGTGCAGGAGCCGGCGCTGTCGGCGTGATGGATGGGGAGGCGAGGGCGCCTTGTGCACAGGAGGCCTGTCGCCTCCGCAGTTTGACACGAGCGGCAGGTTTCTCTTCCTGGCCCCCGGCAAGCTCCCGGCTCAGGAACGACAAACTGCTCTGTGACTTCGGAACTCCGTTTGCAGGGAACCGTGGCGGTTTCTCCCTGCGCGGCGCTGGCGGGCCTCGTGGCCTCTCTCCGCCGGGACGGAGCGCGGGTTCGAACAGACCGCTGCGGCACAGTGGCATCAGCTGGAAGCCTGTCTCCCTCGGGCAGGCTCTGCCCAGTCACGCCCAGTTTAAAAACATCCAGGGAGCACTAAAAAGACAAAGGGGGGACCCCAGATCCCCACCCTCACAGTGATCCTCTTGCTTGCAGTGCGAAAAGGACGCCATCAAAAAATTGAAAAGATCCTTCCCGGTGTGAAACTGTTTAAGTCTCAGGAGTATAATTGTTACTTTACTGTCAAGCCTGTTTTCTGGATCTTTAGTTAGTGGCATTGAATCATGTTAGTTTTCCTTAAAGAAAACACATCTAGAATGAGATCTGCGCAAATGCTCAGCGTATCGGGAGAAATGACATCCCTGGGGGCTTGTTCCTACAGAAGGATAAACCTGGAGCTTCACTGCCACGAGCGCGAGAAAAAAAGCTTGTTCAGGCGTCGTTATAACGGTGGACTGACAGCAGTGCAGGAAGCACTGGGGAGACGCTACACCCCAGCACGCCTGGGCTGTCAGAGACAAAGGGGTGACGTTCCTGTAGTCATGTGTATGAAGGCCTTAAAGGGATTAAGACAAAAATAAAACTGCCTTCTTTTCCGGCAATGTACACTACTCAAGCCCACACGTCACACTTCAGTAGAATGTGGAAGATGATCGCAGCTGAGCTCTGCTACAGTGATGGGCTGTCCTGCCAGTAATCTGTACGGATTCTGCTTGTATCCCGATTGGCTCGTGAAGCTGTTGCCGTCTGGAATTTAATTTTCCTTTCTTCTTTGGCTAAGCAAATTTTAAATCCATACCAGGATCCTCATCCGAATGAGCGACAGCCCCGAAACCCAGGGAAGGTACTGGGGAGATGGCAGATGGTCCGTCATAATTTAATCTCTAAAGGAGCGTTCGGTTTGTTTCCTTCTTGCACTTGGACGTGTGGTTTATCCATTTATTGGGAATCTGCCAAACAGAAGCTTGTTGCCGTGTCCCCAAGGGATTCTCAAGCCAGCTAATTTGTCTACAGCCAGGAGATGTTTTTAAAACTATGATCAATGAATCACAAAGCCATGTGTCTAAATATCAATAACTACTCTGCGCGGAAAATATACTGTAGCTGTGCACACACGTAATTGTGCAAGTGTAAAGGCTTTAAATAATCCTAGTGTGCAATGCTCTAGAGGATACTGTATATCTCTCTAGGGCTACTCACTCTTAGATAACTGAATGGTCACCAATTTTATAAACATTAACATTTTCTGAAACTTCAGCTATATAATATTATTGTTGTTTTTATGTAGAAGTTAAGCCATGATGAAGATCACTTTAATATGTATATCACTAACTAGACAGTTATTAAAAGGTTAAATAGAAAAATGAGCCACCCCAGATTCAAATGACAGGTTTGTTAGATGAACACGCTCATTCCCCTGGAAGCAGAATGTTCGGAGTGCAGCCTGGTGTTGCTATGGTTACTTCTGTCTCCCTTGAGCAGTGTCCCGAGGTGGAGCAGTGTGGGGCTCTGGACCGGCCCACCGACTCCAGCCGCCTGACATGGGGAAAGTGTGCCGGTCCAGAGCCCCACACTGCTCCACCTCGGGACACTGCTCAAGGTTGTTTTTGCAGCATGAGTGTATCACTCTGCACATGTCAGCCAGGTGTCTGACCAGTCGTGAGTTCTGCCTGGATCTTTTTGAGTTTCCTTTGTAGCTTCTGCAGTGTTTGCTGATGTTACAATCATTCTTGATAACTTGTTCCTTTGCACGAGCTGTACATCCCTGGTTTCATTGTATAAGGCTAGATGATATATTCCATCTCTGAATTTGGTGGTCTGTTGCCCCTTGTCCTTTGATTTTATTTAGAAGTCTGATCCTTATGAATTGTGAGACCCATGATTCCTCCTGGTCAGTGCTCTTGTTGATGCATAGTGCTGCACCTCCACCTCCTCCATCTTTCCTGTCTCTCTTGAGCACTGTGTGTCCACCAGTGCTGCGTTCTTCTCCATCACTCCCTGTTAGCTGTGTTTCAGAGATTCCTATTGTATCGTAATCGCCTGCTATTTTAGTAGTTCCTGATTCTTGCGCTCCTGGCATTCAGGTGGTGGCATTTAATTACCTGTGTGTGAGGACAGGACAGCGCAGTCCGCTGTGCAGAGGACTGTGCTTGTGAGCCTGAAGCCCGAACCAGCCTTTGAACCTCAGTTCTGTCGGCTCCTGTGGAGACCTTTGTTAGTTTTTGTTTTTTGCTCCATAATATAAAGCACTAACAATCAAAGCAGCTGATGGGTAAGCAAGTATTCGCGAATGCAGGCCACTGAAAAGACTGTGGAACACATAGTCTTGAGGTGTGAAAACGGATCGGTGGGCATAGCACAGCCTTTCCTCTGAGGGGTTTGCAGTTTCCCCTGCAGCCGTGACCATGTTTGCAAGGTGCTGCTGCAGACGGGTGCCTGGACAGCCCTTCCCGAGGGGTGAGACAGTTGTGTGGCCACGACCCCGGCAGGCCCCCCCGGCCGGGCCTCACCCCCCCCCTCTGGCAGCCCTGTGAGCTCCGCAAGGCGGAAGAGTGTCGCGTGAACGAATCGGAGCACGAGGCAGGGAGCTAAATTTAGAGCCGGCGCACTTCGTCAGGAATACGGAGGGAGATCTGGAGCGCTGGTTCTTCTGAAACGATTTCATCGACAACAGAAGCAAAATGAATGGATACAGAGAAGCAACAGCAGAATAAAATTAGCCCTGGCTTCTGTTCCTTCCCACTGTGGCATTTTGGAGTTGTAAATATTCTTTTTTTTTTTGCCTCTTCTAAAAATAGCAAAGCATGAATGAGCAGTATGTGCCGTTAGCTTTGAGAATATCCTAGCAGCAGAATTAGGCACGCGTAACCCTTGATATGCCTTGAAATGTTTACCATCGGCATATAATAAGGGATACAGTTATATAAGTCACGGTGTCCTATTCATACTATATAATGTAGCCGTCAAACTCACACTTTCTTGAAGAGTTAACAATTTAATTAAAACCTCAAACATGCAGTAAGGAAATTAATAGTCAGTGTCATCATTCGCATGTTTTATGTGAATTAGAAGAAAATATGCATCACACTTATTTGTCAGTTGCACTTTGTTTGACTTCAGCATGTCTGGTTCTGACCCTCCACTCCAAACAAGCAGTCACTCTAGTGTCTCTGTCCAGGGGTGTGTACTGGGAGTTGCTGTCAGTGGTTATGGGTGACCCCTTCCCTTCCCTCCAGACTCCTTCGCACGTTTGCAGTGACCTTGTGTTCAGGCCGCTGGGCAGCTGGCCAGCTGTTCTGAGCATGCTCAGCCGGATTCTGCAGGAGCCGCGTCCAGCCACGCTGCGGGGTTACAGAGAGGCCACGGCTTATTAACACTGAATACATTTCGCCACGGCTCAGCTCGGAGAGGGCTTAGGGGGACAAGCCCAGTATCAGCCATCGCACACTCACAACGAGCTCCTCTCTTCACTCGGGATCTGAGCGTTGGAGGGGGGAGGCGGCGCGGGGCCGGCGGGCAGGCCTAGAGCTCAATTATCCGGCTCTTCGCCGGAGCGAGACGCTTGGCGGGCAGCTCCGCGCGGAGTTATCGGGATTACCAGCTCCGGCCCAAGGCCCTCCACACTGTCTGAGCTCAGCTTGGCAAGGAGCAGAGTCCCTACCCGTACCGCAATTAGTTTTTCTCATTACAGCCGTCCAATGAATGTGACTCGTTTTCTAAATCCGGCCAGCAGACAGGAATGTTTCCTTTCCATCGGGG
This sequence comes from Atractosteus spatula, assembly GCF_055471065.1. NCBI lineage: Eukaryota > Metazoa > Chordata > Actinopteri > Semionotiformes > Lepisosteidae > Atractosteus > Atractosteus spatula. Next base: position 1,527,111 of record NC_142724.1, read on the forward strand.
GAGAGGAGTGGAGCGTCTCGGCCACGCGCCACTGCCGCCGCCGGCCCCTGCAGTGGGCTGTCGAGCAGTAGCTGCTCAGTCTGACGCCGGGGGGTCCTGAATCATTTTGACTTGCTCTGCTGCTTTCAAAGCTAAACTGTGTTGTTAAATGAATCCAAAAGGCGTTTTCTTTCCCGTACAAGACCTGCCCGCTGTCCAGGAGGCGTCCAGCAGGAAAGCAGCGCTGTCGTGAGACACAAGGTCGGACACGGGCTCGCCCCCCCCCCGAATGAGCACTGGAAAGTCAATGACTGGGGAGAGGGCAGTGCCGGCTCGGCGCCCAGTGGAGCCGCAAGCACCTTCACCGGATCCCCCAGGGGAGACGATCAATCACCTTTTCTCCTGCGCATCAAGCGGGCGGACTGTGACCTTCAGGGACCGCGGCCGCCAGGGTCCCATCCTGCTCCTCCCAGTGCAGAGCAGCACCCCCCCACACACACACACACCCCTTCCTCCTCCACCAACACTCCTCCATCATCGCAGGTTTTAATTTGTTTTTGTTATTGATCTGTTTCAAAATTTGTCTTTAATCTGCAGAAGTGAATATAAAATAACTGGTTTGCTCTCCGTAACGTAAATTATTCTTTAAGGGGTTGTTTTAATGACTTTGTAGAACATTACAGAGCTGTGAGGACAGTATTTTTAATAAATTAAAACAGCCAAGGGCAGCACAAGGCAGGCTGCCTGATAGTGTTCTGTTTTCTTTTGTAGATTTACTATTTCATAATCTTGGATGTTTCAAGGAGTACTTGAGGTAGAAGCAGGCCTAGATACAGTGAGACAGGGGCGGGGCCACTGGTGGCCTCTGATTTCACACACTTCCTCGGGCGGAGTCCCAGGTTACACTAATTATGGGTATAAACATTCCGGTGGACAGGATATTCCACCAGATCCTGCCAGATACAACTCACTCTGGTCGTTCAGGGGCTACATTCAGGCTAACAAAGGCAAAACAACCTGCTCAGAGGCTCAGAGCAGTTGTGGCTGAATAGAAGTGTTCTTAAGGATGGAGACCTGTTACTGGAGTGGTGTTGCTCTGCCCCGGCCCCAGGTGTACCCTGCTGTGAAGCAGAACATTATCCCTTGATATTCCATTAACGGTTAGCAGAAGAAAGGCATCTTTCTTGGGGGGGGGGGAAAAAGGGATAGACAGGTCGATTAGCCTTTCCCTCCACCAGCCCTCGATTTTCCATGTTCCCTGGTTTTGCTGCCCTCTTCCAGCAATGCCACAGCGCTGCCCGGCTTGTGCTCCGAGGGTGCTGGGGCTGTCCCCTCGGCAGTTCTCGCCCTGCTGCGCTCCAGCTCTGCAGCTGTGTCCCTCGCGGCCCCCTCCGGGCCGGGAGCCCGGCTCCCCTGCAGAACACCAGGAGCAGGAGACATGCACACCAGGCGCAAGGGTTATTAGAGAAAGCAACCGCGGTCCATGTCAAGTGTCGCACCGATTATTGACATTGTTTGTTTCAGTACGTTACAAAACAAAGGCTGGCTAAAAGTGACTGTGCTGCATTGTTCGTGAAGTGCCTCTTTGAGTTTGAATTCTGGTCAGCTCGGGGTTTTTGCACATACTGTACACATTACAATAAAAATGTCAGTTTACCAAGAGACGTTTTTGTAGTGCGAGCAGAGTATCTGTGTGCACCTCTTCTGCTTCCTGATAAGTGTTTCTACTTCAAGGGAACAAACAGAACCGCTCTCACGCATCAGCGCTTGCACGTGTACGTCTGCGTGCGTGTGTGAGCACACGTGTGCACACCCTCGGGCGATCTTGCCTCTGCCTTCCTGGGGCTGCAGGTGACACAGCGCAGCGACAAGCACCTTGGTGAAACACCTCCGAATCTCGCACATCGGGGCCACGGGACACTCACTGGCTATGGATGTGGAAGAATCTGTGTGAAATTTAATTATTGAAATTCATTGTGTGAGGAGAATGTTTTGTCCGCATTAGATTATTGCTTTTTGTGTGCTGTTGGGGGGAAAAAAATAGAAGCAAGATTTTTGTTGCAGAGGGAGACGAGGCTCTGCACCTGTGTTCTGGTCAGCCCACTTAGCCGATATAATCTGCCATTTTGCATTAGCAGAGACGCCTCTGAGCAAACCCCCCCCCGGGTCTGTTCCCCGTGCAAGAAGCTCAGCGACCCTGTTGTGTAGATGTGAGCCAGACTGCTCCTGCTGCAGGAGCCGACACAGCAGGAGGAACAGCAACTCTAGACCCTTGCAGTACAGAAGCTGGCCAGTGTGGAGTCTTGTTTGTGCGTTTGTGCAGCAGGGGACCAGGTGTGCAGTCCTGTTTGTGCGTTTGTGCAGCAGGGGACCAGGTGTAGTGTTGTTGTGCCTGAGCTAAGCAGGTATAGTGCTGTTGGCACCTACAGTATTTGGGTTCAGGGAAAGGCCACTGACTGAGAGGCAAGTTCAAAACTCGGAGGTCTACAGAGGGGAAGGGCTAACCTCTCAACACCTCTGACACTGACAGAAGGAAAAGATTGCTCCCTGTGCCCCCGAGAGACACAGCGTTTGGTTTTTCTTCTTGTTAGAGAGAAGGTTCATTGTATCAGTTGCAGCTGCTGTAGAATTATGTTTTCAAGGTACTGTATGCGCTCTGTTCTGTGGACCTGAGGTCCTGCTGGTTGCAGTGCAAGTATGATGCAAGAGGGTTGTATAATCGGGCCATGGCGTGTGGTTGGTCATTCTCTCTGATGTCTGGTGACGATCCACCCACGACGTCAGCGCGGGACTCTGGGGGACTGTGAGCCCTCTCCAGTTCCGCCAGCAGCCAGCCAGGGCGCCTTTCTGAGCAGAACGTCAAGCGGAGACTGCCGCCAAGCCCCAGGGCCTGATGGGAATGAACGGAGCAGCCCTGAAGTCAATAGCAGCCGGGGCGGCGTACCTGGCGCCTGCGGTGTCTTTTAACACTGGCTCCCTCCGGTCCAGGTTTTATTCAGCAGTGACTGGCAGTTCTCCAGGCCATTAAGTGGCTTTCGTTCGAGTTGCCTCATTCGAGCAGCAGGGCCGGGCGCCCGTTAGACGAGCAGGTTTGCCTCCCAGCCCTTTGGGACAGCGCTGCCACAGGGCCTGGGGAGAAGCTCGCTGGGCTGTGTGCACCTCGGTGCCGCAGGTCACTCCTACAGTCAGGAGTGGGAAAGCAGGTGTCACATGCTTCCCTCAGGTCTCTCCATTGTCCCTTTGTTTCATTATTCTTTAATGTAGAAACATATTATACAGCAGGAATTCAGTGCTGGAATGTATTTTCTATCCTATATATCATGTCCTGTAATGTCATTTTCTAGCAGAGCCAAGAAGGGGGTGAGGGTCGTCGAGTGTGAGGACAGGCTCTGATTAGCCGCGGTCTGTGATTCGGGAGTGGGAGTGGGAGTGCAGTGGGAGTCAGGAAGGGGAGGCGGGGAGGTCGGTCAGGAACTAGCCGCTGTGCGGTCACACTGGAGCAGTGTCTCACCTCACCCCCAGGGCTGACCTCATGCCTGTCAGCCCGAGAAGTCCGCTCAGTGTCCACTCAGTGTGCTGCGTCCTCACCTCCTGGGGGACAGTGGTGTCAAGCAGCTCTGTGGTTATTGGCTGGTTGAAATGTGGTCGCAGCCCTGCTTCTTGACTGCCATGTTCCTCCTTTCTTGTCCCACGCAGTTGAAAGAAGAGGAGGAAAAGCAGAAGGATGTCTCTCAAGGTCCAGGCCAGCAACATCACGAACAAGAACGACCCCAAGTCCATCAACTCGCGGGTCTTCATCGGGAACCTGAACACGGCCGTGGTCAAGAAGTCGGACGTGGAGACCATCTTCTCCAAGTACGGCCGCGTGCTGGGCTGCTCCGTGCACAAGGGCTACGCCTTCGTCCAGTACGCCAGCGAGCGGCACGCGCGCGGCGCCGTGCTGGGGGAGAACGGCCGCGTGCTGGCCGGGCAGACTCTGGGTACGCCCGCTCTCCGCTTGCTCTCCTTTGGCATCGCTGGCTGGTTTGAGTCCGCCCTGCAGTAGTTACGTTTGATGGCTGCATATGTGTGTGAAGGTTGGGTTTGAAGGCCAGCTGGTTACAAGTGTCACAGAAGGTTCTTCTCCTCAGTAAAAAGGCTCTGGGCAGTGCAGGGCCTTTGAAATGACAAAAACAAGACCCTTTTCTTGCAGCTGTTACTGTCAAGCAGGAATGAAAGCAGGTCAGGTGTGTGACCTGCAGGTGTCTGCACCTCATGGAGAGAGTCTCCAGCAGATCCTGTCAGACTGTGCCTTCATTCAGCTCCTCCCCAGCGCAGGTCTCCTTTCATGCTCAGGTTAACAAGCTTTTTTACTCCTTGCCTCTGCACAAGTTATGCAGTTTCACTGTAATCCCGTTTGTTGCTGCTTGCAACAGTATACTGTTCCTATCACAGAGATGCGACAGAAGTCTTAAATGCAAAGCCCTGCCTGCCGCACAGTCAGTTCTGTGGAAAATGGGTGCTGTAGGATCAAGTCTCGCACATGTGAGAGGCAAAAGAGTTTCCATTTCAGACATGTGCAAACAAAGTGAGTTTGCACTGCCCCCCAGTGGATATAGACCCGCACTGCAAGTGCAGAGATCAGTAATGAATCATCTTGACACTGGCTCAGAATACTGTTGAGCTAAGGAAACAATGACTTATTAATCAGTCCTGCAGTGCTTCCTTCTCTCATGATCAACCATCATTTGACCTGCAGTATTAACACACTGCCAAGTGACCAAGGAAGGGGCTCATAAGACTCGCCAGAAATCCAGATTACCAAAGAGCCTGATGTTAAATTCATCATGGCTTTTATTACTTTGTCTGAGCCTGGGGCTAGTTTTATAATTCAGAAATGCTGCCTGAAATTCAGTGCCGCTAGCTGCGTGCCAGAAGCCAGAGCAGATTTAAAAGCATTTATGAGCAGGTGGAAAGAGTAGGTGAGAGTGATGCTAATTCTCCTGCAGTAAGCAAGTACTATAGCACCCAAAGCAGAACCTTTATTACAGGGAATTTGTTTCCAGGGGGAAAACATGGCACATGGTCCAGTGAAGTGTAATGGGTACAAGATTTATTTTTGTGGCCTACTGACCTTACTGAAACTACTACTCCTTCCAAATCAAGCCCTTATAAAAGAAAATATACGGGCTTTCTTTTTTTTTTTACAATCTAACCTATGAGGCAAGCTCAAACATTCTGAACAGTTCAGGCAATCGTACAGCTTACAGGGCTGGGGCGCTGCGTGCAAGGGAAACTGGACTCCTGCTGTCACCTCTGAATCTCAATGCATAAGAGATGTCACAGGACCTGGTTTTTAATCTTCTTTCTCTCTGCCCTCTTCTGCTCCCCTTCTTCCTCCTCTGTCTGCCTCCCTGCCTCTGCTCCCCCTCCCTGCAGACATCAACATGGCCGGGGAGCCCAAGCCCAACAGGCCGAAGGGCCTGAAGAGATCGGCCGCAGCTCTGTACAGGTGACTTCGATGCGCTTTCCTGGGTCTCAGTTGCTTTGTCTCTTCAGTGGCTGTTTCAGTTTTCACGTGCAGGGGATTCTATGGGTGTGACTGTTGTTGTTTTGGTGGGTGGAACGGCAGTAAGTGCTGGGATTGCACAGCTCTAGGGTCCCAGGTTCAGTTCCGGACTGGGGTACGTCTGTGGGTTTTCTACAGGTGCTCCAGTGTCTCCTAACCGCCCAAAAGACACGTGGGTGGGTTAGCTGGCTAAATTGCCCTTCCAGTCCAGAGCAGGAGTGGGAGCTGTCAGGACTGGCCTCTCTGCAGGGCCAGCCCCAGTGGAGCTGGGAAGATGCTCATTGCTGGCAGGGGTATGAACATTTGTCTGTATTACACACCTTAATGATTATTGTATCGTCTGTTTTTTGCCTTCCAGTGGGTACGACTTCGACTATGATTACTACAGAGACGACTTCTACGACAGGTTTGTCTGAATCCCGATAACCACTTTGGTTTTGCTCGCTGCGTTCGTAAGTGTCACTCTGGGGTGTGGCGCCGATAGAGGTGTTAAGGCTCAGAGAGCAAACTGGGACTCACTGGGGTTTGCAGACGCCAGCACCAGCCCCCAGCGCGGGTCCCTGGGGCTGGTGACCTGCTGGGGGCTCACCGCTGTGCTGGAGACGGACAGACGCTGCTTCGTCTCCCCCCCATGTGTAAAACAGCGGGAGCTCGCCGAGACAGGTCAGCGGGGTTGTTCACCACCGACGCCTCGCGATGCCGGCTCCGTCAGTCATGGCTTCTAGAGCCGCATTGTGGCTGAGATTCGCCACGATGCCACGGTGCTGCTGGCCTGTCCGGGCTCCGGTCATCTGATTGGGAAAGTTAGCTGTGGATGCATGCTGATGGCTCGGCAGCGGTCTGGCACTTTGTATCTCCGTGACAGACAGTCTGTGTGCCAGCTGTGGGAGTTCCTCAAACAGGCTGGGCTTCCTGGCCCCAGCGAGCGACAAGCCCCTGCTCAGACTGGCACTGCCCCGCTCAGGGGCTCTCTGGGCACTCTGCCCTGGGCATCAAAGGCCGAACGTCGGGTCTTGAAACGTTTTACAGTGGCAAATTGTCATAAAGATTCTGTTGGCAAGTCCAAAAATAAAAAAAAGTGGCTGGAAATCTGTCTTTAAAGCTGAAAACGCCTGTGCTGCACCAGCTCTTCTCACGCCCGGTCTCCTCTCCCCCGCCCCAGGCTGTTCGAGTACCGAGGCCGCGTGTCCCCGGTGCCCCGTGTGGTGCCCGTGAAACGCCCCCGCGTCGCCGTGCCCCTGGTGCGCAGGGTGAAGTCTCTGCCCGTCAAGCTGCTCGCCCGCTCCGCTGCCATCGCCAACAGCTCTGCCAAGCAGAAGTGTGAGTATTCCGGGCAGCAGGAGTGCCTGGGGGGTGTGATTCGTCGTCCCAGCCGCTGTGCCCACTCAGGAGCGGGCAGCACAGAAAGGGTTTGTTGCTTCCTGCCCCTGTAACTGCTGTTCTGTAAAAGATGTCGATGATGCAAGCCCAGAGCGAAGAGACGGCAGCTTCCCAGCTTGAGCAGTTTTGTTAGTGAGGGGCTTCACACAAGCAAGCTTTATCAGGTCTTGGATGGTCTGATTCAGCTTGTAGTGACCAACAGGAAATGTTCTGAGTAAGAAACACTCATGCATGGTTCTGCATTTTTGCAAAATCACAGCACGTAATTAAAAATAGTTTTGTGTTTAGGCTGCAGGAGCCAGTGCCCACTGTAGGCAGCCAGGATTCATGAAAACAAGGCCGACAGGTGCTGCCTGTCCTCCCTTCTTCGAGTGCTTAGAGTGCTAAGATTTCATGAGTCCCAGAAGTATTATTACTACAGTGGGACAGTTGTGTTTGAGATGCTATATAATATAGTTAGTTTGCTGTGTAATAATTGCTGTTAAATAATTGCAGTGAAATCCAATGAACTCCAGGCGATCAAGTCTGAGCTCACCCAGATCAAGTCCAACATCGACGCCTTGCTGGGCAGGCTGGAGCAGATCACCGAGGACAAGCACAGCGCCACAGGTGAGGGTCAGAGCAGCTGCCCACAAACCGCAGATGAGTTCCACGACTCGGGGCATCAGCTGAGAAGGAACTGAATCTCTTCAGTCTCTGCTGAACGAGCCCTGAAAGGAGATGTGACTGAAGGTATTTAAGATTTAAAAAGGGAATAAGTAAGGTGGGCTTATTAGTTATTCAAATAAACCTAGTGAAGAAGGAATGTGTTGCAGTTTTTTTGAGGACCTCTCAACTGTTGTTGTTCCCTCTCAACTGGTCCTGATTGATTAATTAATTGGATTGCCTTAAGGTGAGTCAGCATAGTGCACGTAGTAGTCTAAATGTGCATCTGGCCCACACATGGACCCAGAGAAGGGTCTGCTCATCTCCTGTAGTTTGAACTTTCTGTTAAAAAGTGCCATTAAGGAAATTATATGACATTAACTATGAAGGAAAGAGGTACAAATCACATGTGAGGGACCTTTAATTGACAGACTTGGCCAGCAGAGGGCAGGGTGACACAATACACTGAGGTCTCAGACTGAACTGTTTCTGAAACTTGTTTCCCTGGAAGAAAATCTGATTTATTGGTTCAATAGTCAGCAAAGCGATGTGGAGCAATGCATGCTCTCTCACACCCCCAGGGGGGCTGTTGTCAAGCTTCAGTAAGACTGTTTCCAGTGCAGTGTGATGTGGCAAAGCTCAGCGCCTCTCTGGTCCATCTCTCTGCCTCTGAACATCAGCTGTACTTTTTCACATGCAAGGCCTCACTAGGAAAGAATACGTGCCTTTGTGTTTGTAGTTAAGGAATGCAGGATAATCACCTGCAGTATATAAACATTCTGCAATTAGTTAATAAGGCGGCTTGCAGACACCACTTAGTAAATCTAGCTCATTTGGTTACTAGCAGCTAAAAGATCTGAAGATTTCATCTGGCTGGTTCTTGAAAGAAACTTGTTCCAGACTCCTACCACCCTTGGTGAAAAGAAAAGAAGTGCCTCCAGTTCTTAGGTTTTAACTGCACTTCACATTAGTTCCTAGTTTGTGCCCTCGGGTTCATGAAAATACTTTGATAAGGTTTTGCCTGGAGAGCTAATGCTTCACTGCACCTTTTTAAAACCTGGGAGCCTAACATACTTCACTGTCAGAGAACATACTTCCTGGCAGAGAAGCGATGTGATGAGGGATCGCACTGTGTTTTTGACCCCTTTAGCTGTAACTTCAGGTCTCAGTGCTGGGAGGGCAAACCCAGACACATGAGAGTGAGACATTCACCCTGTCTTGGAGGTCTCCAGTCCTGAAGCTTTTATATGTGGCCTAGAAATCGTCTGAAGACTTTTAGATACAATTGAACAGTGAATAGTGAAGCGAGCAATCTGTTAAACTGAGTAAGTTTCAGATCATAGATAAAAGATCCAGCCCCAAGGGCCACTGATCGAGCAAGGCTTTAGGAACAGGTTTGGGATGAACCAGACCACCCTTTGATAAACGCTGGACTGGCGACTCTTGGGAGCTGTGCGCTCCGGCCCCGGCTGAGCCGCTGTGTCCGTGCCCGCAGAGATGCGGAAGGCGGAGGAGAGCAAGAGCGAGGTCTCGCAGGATGACTCGGCGTCGGAGGCGGAGGAGCTGATGGAGGAGCCGCTGAACGGAGACGGGGAGGACGGCGACGAGGTCACGCAGGACGAGTGCGAGGACGACATGGTGAGCCCCGGAGCCACGGCTGCCTGGGTGGGGTCACCGACGACGCGAGGCTGGGGGCGAGGGGAGGGAGGGAGGGAGAGCGTTACAGCTAGGGGACACGGAGGAAGACGGGGAGAATCAGGTGCCCGTGGCATGGGGAGGGAGCGTGGCCGCTGAAAGCCATGCTGTAGGGGGGTGCGCCTCAGGCAGGGGTCTCCCCCCAGGTCTCAGACAGCCCAGCCCAGTTCGTCCCAGAGGTCCTCCTCCATCACCTGCTTCTTACAGCTCAGGAACACTTTACAGCTCTGCCTTCATCGGTGCAATTCAGGACACACTGGTCAAGGAGTGCTGCGGCGTCTTCAGATATTTGCTCCACATGACCTCTAGTTTACTTCATGCAATAGCCCACTTGTTTATTTGACCACAGTTAAATTGCTTTTGTCTTCAGAAATGTGTGTACCGTTCCATGAGCAGGGCTGGAGACCGCAGCCCCACAGCCCCAGCGACCCCAGGCAGCGACAGCCCTGCCTCTGAAGGAGGCTCAAGATGGCCGCGGCGCTCGCTGCAGCTCTCAGGTGTCCTGCAGTCTGCCTGAGCACTGAAGCAAAACCACACGGCTGCGTCGGCTCACTCACTGTCTCTTTTCCTCTCCTTTCAATTTTCTAGGAGAACAATCACCTATCAGAAATGGAGTCGATCCTACAATAAAAGGCAAGTCTGCTCATTTGCTCAGCGTGTGCTGTAGCTCAGTTTTCCTCTTGATTCATTACAAACCAGCTAGCTCGCCTGTCTCATGTAAAGCCAAAGAAATGAAAAGCTAAGAAAGGGGCAGCTGTCGTTCAGTCACAGAGAACCACAACCACAGCTGTTTTGATCAAACATAACACAGAGTATAAAGACCCTCTCTGCATTTAGGGGGCAACCCTTTGAGTTATCATTCTTAACGATTCAGCAAATTACTCACAAGTTTAACCCCAAGCAGACTGAATGAAAATGGTTAACATTATATCCCAAAAATACTTTTCCAAACTGCGACGCAGCCGTGATATTGAAGCTATGCAAGTGCAATAGCTGGCATTTATGTCAAAAGACTAATACAAATTAAATGTGTGTGTGTAGGTTTACAGTACAGTATGTTCATTTCTTCATGCTCCAGGGCGTTAGTTCACCTTTACGGGCTCAGATGGAATGAGCCGTGTTCAAGCACCAGAGGATCCCTCCGCAAACTGCTCAGAGCTCCCGCGAGCAGGACAGCAGGGTTACCCTGTGGGCAGTGTGGTGTCGGACAGGGATGTCCAGCCCTGGTCCTGGGGTCTGCTGCCCCAGCTGAGCTGTCAATCATCAGCTCTCACCACTGCTTTTAATTTGTTTGCTTGCTTGTGGAGAGAATTGGCCTTTCTTGTTATTGCACTTAGTACGCTTGAAAGAGTGTTTTTTTAAAACTTGGGACTGTTTCCACCAACCGTACCAAGCCGTGCTTGGCCTGCTCCGCCACTTGCTGACCCCCGTTTCTGACCAAGCAGCTCCTAATAGGTGACGGGCTGATGAGGAACAGAGGCGGATGGGAATGTCACCGCTGAAACACTGCCACAGCGAGTGAGATCAATGGTTACATTACAGCCAACACGATGAAATAATGAGAGCTCTGCAACTCACAAATGTGTGCAGGGTTGTCAACAATTACAAATCCCATTCTTTGACTGTTTTAAGATCTGAAAGCTAATTTACAAATGCGCCCTGGCTAGAATTAAAATCAGCGAGCCTGTCATTGAGAGCCTGGAAGAGCCTCAGGGCCTGGGGACGCGTGCTGGGAGCTGGGGGGGTGTTCGGACCCAAGGGCTGCATTTGAGAAGAGCCAGGGCCAACCCCCAACTCCCCCCCCCCATCCTTGCCAGGATGCTAGAGATTTGAAGAAGAGGAAAAAAACTGAGATACACGTGTGACTGCTGTGCTATTGCAGAGGTCTGCAAAACAAATAAGCCATTAGCATGCCAATCTGTTTTTCATTTTCACGGGCTCTCCGCCATGCTGGCAGCAGAGATGCTGGGGCCAACGCTGTCTCTCTGCTGCACTGGCTTCCTCCTCCCGGGCCGCACCCCGGCCTCTCTGCTCCCTGCGGCCTGAGCAGCACTGCACCCCCTTCCCCGGCCTGGCGCTGCCAGGGGCCAGAGCTCGGGGCTCGAGCACTTCACTGCACTTCAGGTGGCAGTTCTTTTTAGTGGGAGCTCATCTCTCATTTATTTAACAAGTCAGTTAAGATAAAACCACAACCTGCAAATGAATACTTTATGTGCTGTGAGAGGTGGATTGTTTTTGTTCTCCAGTCCCTTCACTTTAAGGTTTAGAGACGGTGAGTTACCAGCCCTGCCGACACCAGGACTGGCAGGACAGCAAGGTACCCTCGCAGGCTGGCCTGGCCATGGGGCCCGCTCTGCTCCAGCCTGTGAGGAGCGGCTCGGAGGGGCCGGACGGGACGGTGTGGTCCGACAGACCCTGCCTGTGTGCGGCAGGTCTTGAGGGCTGACAGGCACCCAGCCGTGCAGCCACTCCCTGCCAGAGAGCAAAACTGGACAAAGAAATACCCAGAAAAAAAAACAGACTACGTTATCCATTTCTAAAACCAAAACGGCTTGGTTCAAAACAAACAAAAGAGCAGTGTAGTAGCCTGTAGCCACTGTCCCTGTATATTAGTAGCTTATTTCAAGTGCTTGTCGTTTGTTGGGGGAACAGAATGGCCGTTTTTGGGGTACGCCCAGTCCGAGAGGAGACTGTGTGTCTTCACAGGTTCGACCAGGTGACGCCCAGCAGGGAAGGAGAGCTCACCTGCCCACTCCCTACCTGAGCCATTATCGCAGCAAGCCCAATTATTTTTCCATAGGGGGAGAAGCAAAGGAGAAAATATTTCATGATAGCAGCTGAGCTATTAAAGCAGTGGAGGAAAACAAAACCACATGTGGGAGCTGCTGGCAGGCAAGAGGGTTTGTTCTTCAGTGAGCTCCCCCGTTTGCCACAGTCAGATGTTATAGCTGCTCTTCCTTTTCTTGTCCAGTCAGCAGGGAGCTGGGAAAGAATGTCAACCGGAAACGAACTGTTTTAGTACCACAGGCATCGCAGCAACAGACAACCAAGGGGTGCCGTCAAAACTTTATCTACAGCCTCCTTCACGACCGACGCACCAGCCTTCCGAAGAGTGGGAGGCCACCCTGGCAAACCGTTCTACTGCCAGACCCAGCGAGCAACGCGACTTCCCGGGAACGCTGGGGAAAAACAGCGGCAAGTTTTCAAATAAAAAGTAATAAACTCATGGGGTTCAAAAGATACTTCAAAAAGAACATTTGAAACTTTGGATTAGCGTTCTCATAAAGAAAAGGACTGAAGTTTTATGAGTGCTACTGAACCTTAGCAATGTGAAGACCACCACTTCACCCCTCCCTCGTGTTTTTTCATGATCTTTGTTTTATTTATATATGCTGATCTTAAATAGATGAAAAAAAAGTATGTTATTTTTAATTACTTGTGCATATTTCTCTGCTTGCATTTTCAAGACTGCAAGAGATCTTTACAGATGTAAATAAATAAAAAACCAAGTGATGGTGTGGCCTGTCTGTGCAGCCGAGCTGCAGTCATGCTGGGAGCTGTCGCGGACCTGTTCCTCAGGCAGAGGAGACACCACCGCGCGGCACACTTCCAGGTTCCTGTTCACACAGCTGTGCAGCTTGCTAGCCTGCTGTTATTTCTCGAAGAAATTAGTCGCCTTCAGCAGCTTATTTGACCTCTACCTTTTTAGTTCTAGTAAACGGGGTGATTCTCTCGCCTTGCCTCTGGGAGTACGACAGGTTATTTTATCACGTTAGCACTACTGTTTCAGGATGTTTTTCCAGAAAGCAGTTTGACGCCAGGTTGGTTTGTTGAGAATGCACACATTCTCCCTGTGCCCAGTTACCAAAGAATACAAGAAAGTTTGCAAACCTTACACCACCACTTGGTAAAGTCTGTTCACTTCACTACTACCACATGCCTATGTGTAGGACGTACAGTATGCTTCAAGAACAAAGCTGAGCATCTGGATCCAGAGTCAGCTATACAGAACAGTTTTTTATGTACTGTGGTGGACGCATTCTGGCATGCATTTCTATCGTGTCTGCCCAATGCTTTTACATAGCCGAAACATGATTTACTAAGCAACAAATTGAAAGAATGATTTTAGAGAAAGTATAAACATACTTGGCCTTATTTTAGTTTGATCGTTCATGTCAAACCTCAATACGCTCAAGTGACTGTTGCATAAGCACTCAATCACCCCATTAACGAGCAAGTTCACTGATCCCATGCTGTGGGGTGAATTAACCTACTGAATGTCAAGTATGATAAAAAAAATTAAGGAAAAAAAATCAATCTTAACTAGGCAACAGGTGCACGACTGCTTTGCGGAAAATGTCAAAGGCGCTCGCAGAGGAGCAGTGTAAGGTCTCGTCAGCGCAGCATGCCCTCCTCTCCTCGAGGGGCTCCACACCCCTCAGAAACACAAAATACTCATGCAGAAATCGCACAGAACGGCTGGAAACAAAAGGCATTCAGCGCCTACCTCGTGTGGCAGACTAGCAGGGGTCTGTGTCCGCAGGGTACCTATGGAATTTCACCAGCACTGGTTCAATTCCTTGATGCATTTGTAGTACAAACAGTAAATCGAGGAATGATAATTGTTGTGAAATGCAACCAGTTTTTAAATAGTGCGCTTTCTGCAAATCCTAGATTCTCCTCCTAGGTCTCCAGCTGGGTTAGACGCCTTCCTTGATGAACTAGTAGCAAGTTGTACACAACTTTAAGAGAAGAGTAGGCAATTCCAATGTCTTTGGTGTTCACTGCTATAGGCCGAATTGTCTTCATGCAAGCATACAAACAGCAAGCAGCTAAACTGGGCGCATAAGTATTAAGCAAAGAAGAGTTAGAACCAGATCAGAATCCCAGGTAGTACATTATGAATACAAGCGTAATGTAAACAGAGGCCATGTGAGAAATAAACCACCACATAAATAAAGTTAGAATACACTGGCTATAAATCCAGTATGTTCCTATGCAGGTTAAATCACATTCAGCACAGGCCTCCTCTGCTTTCCACAATTTCTGTGTTCGTAGACAACAACATGTTTATCTCCACTTAATAAGAACCCAACTGATTAATCTGCTCATCATTTTTCATTAAAAAATGAATGGTTAACTGTTAAAAATGTAAATCACCTTAAAAAAAAAACCTAAAATGAACAGTTGCCAGATCATCAAAATAAGCAGAAAATTTATGATTGCCATGCTTTGTTTTCATTAGATTGGCACAGATTTAAAAAAACATTCACACCAGGCACTAGTTCCAGCGCACACGGGTCCAATAAATTGGCTTTGATCATTTTTCTTAAATACAAGCTGGAAGACGCGCACCCGACTCTGCTCATTAAATCTTTGCAGACCACAGAAAAAGCAAAAGTGAACTTTTAAAGCTTTTGGAAACGTTAAAAAAATCTTTTAAGGTGCTCTAAAGGAAATGGACTCAATCTTGACACTGTAAAAAAACACCCATCCAATATAATAATTAGAGACGCAGTCTGTGCACAGCAGTGGCTGTAGGGGGCGATGGTAAGCTCAGGGCACATGAGGCCCAGGACGGAGCTCCACTCTTTCATGGACAGGGTTGCGGCACTCAGTGCCTCTGAGGGGTAAAACTGCTTGTATTAAGACCCAAAGGCGAAATCACTTCAACTGGGTTTGGTCTTTCACAAGCCTTTTCAGTTTCTGGAGGGTCTGCTGTCTTCCAGCTTTTTGTTCTTTAACTGGTTAATTAGGTAACACTTTTCACCAGGCTGTGAAGTAATTTACAGTTAACCGTGCCCTTAATGAAGTGACTGGTTTCAGCCATCAGCTGTAAAGCAGCTTAAAAAGATCTAAGTGAAGAAATAATTAGGTAATTGGTTGCTCGAGTTGGAACAAACACCAGAAACACTCCAGAATTAAGTGCGAGACCCCTAACCTAGCCTGTTAAGATTATCTCCAACTCATCACTGGAGGTGCAGTTTATCAGTCAGGGGTGGGATTTGTGAGAAAAGGGGTGACTGATAATTTCCCCAGTAGAGTAACTGGTAACACAAATCCCTGACAGAAACAAGCTTAAATGCAGAGGAACACAAAGAACTAAAGTCATCCTACGAACCAGAAACAATATGGCCGAGGCTGATGCACCACCTCCACTGGCTTTCTAAAACTAACAAGACACTCCTGCTACTCACGAACACCATCTGGAAAGGGGCTCTTGGAGACAGTGCAGCAGGGCCGTGTGCTTTATTTCAGTAATAAAAACTGAAAAGGAGATAGAATGTCACCACTTTACCACAAAAGAAATCATCCCACCAGGAATCACTACCAAGTGATCAGTGACATTCAACAGGAGCTCCTGCCTCTTAATGTTCTGCCAAGACTTTTCTGTGGGTCTGGAGACTACAGAGCTGGAAAAGCTTGTGCATCCTGTTTGCCTGAAAAATCATTTAATTGTGAAGAATAATGTGCTAAACTAAGCAAAATGTTTCTGCAGCAAAAAAAATCATAATTCTCCCAGTTTAAATAGCTCACTGCAAGAGGCAGGACCAAGGAGGCCTGCTCTCTCTAGATATGCATGCAGTATTTCAACAAAACCATTACACCCCAAACCTTTAAGACAGAAAGTGAATGACTCAGAGATTAACCTAGCCCTCCACCAATACTGGAGTGGAACCCAAAATTATTTTTTTATTTTAACTTCTGTGCAGAACCAATTTCCCAGCTGGGATAAAGGGATTTTTAGTTGCTCCAATTCCAAGCACAGGGCAAGAGAACAGGCTAGCATTCTGAAGAGCTTTAAGATGAAAAGGGGCTGGAGGACTAGAAATCATACAATCCAGGTGCTGTCTTCGCCCCTCCACCCAGGACCGATTCCTAAAGGAAGCCCTGAGTCAATTAGACATTAGATTTGAAAAAAATATAGTCCAGCCTCTGCTTTTCCTGCTAAAGCCCACATTTACAACACTGTCTTCCAAGGTCCTGCCTGCCCGCCCCACAAACTCCAGATCTGACGTCTTCTGGCGTTTTGACCATGAAGACCGAGCTATGCTGAAGTGCCCTCTGTGAGGGGAGAAATGACTGAGACAGTCAGCATACCAAACACCACGTGTTCAGCTCTGGACACGTTACTTCAAATTGGATTTTGTGGGTTTTTTTTTTTTCCTGTGCTGAAAGAGCAAGCTTTAAAACTCCTGCACAACTCTGAAATAAAACATGCTAGAGGTAAATTTACGATGGCCATCTGGAATTTGTTTCTGAATAAAGCTTTTCTGGACCAGCAGAGAGGGGCCAAGTGCAAAAGCTCACGAAACAGTCCGACAGAGGTAAAAGCTTAAATGCTTCCGTGCTGCCAGTAAGAATGTGGAGATGATACCGGAATTTTACAGCTTGGCCAACAAATGTTACCCCACTCAAAAACTGCAAAGCATGTGCTGGGAGAAGAGACACCTCCCCCCCAACAGATTAATACATGATGGTTTTCTTCTTTTACCACAAAAATGTCTCCAGGTCAGAACTGCGCTGTAGATTTGAAGTTTTACACAGGTAGTGAGCAGGCAGCCAGCAGCATCAGCTTTGTCTGGCAGGGTTCTGCTTAAAACCGTGATGTTAATGAGAATTTAGGCCATGCCGTTTGGTCAGTGAGCAGCTCTTAAAATGGGAACACCAACACATTCCAACTTTTACACCTCTCCCAACAGCCAGTCTCCTCCCTGCTCATCAAGCCAGAAGCAGTGAAGACACAAAAAAAATGCATATAAGCTTTACAAGTCAGGAAAAGCCAAAGAGAATTTTCTTTATTTTCACAGGGCTAATTTGGGAATACGCCAGGTACACACTCACTAACTTTTTCAAGAGGTGCTAAAGCTGTTGCTCAGTGTGCAGCGGTTCCAGGAAATAAGCCCTGTCCTAGCAACTCCAGACCCTGGCACATCAACATGTTTATTCCTTTATGCTGGGAGTGGTGGTGAGAGCACAGTCTTTTATCTGGCAGTGTAGTTTGGGAATCATGTCACGTCAAGGACATGGGCTATGAAAATCATTTGGCTAAAGACTGTGTTCAGGGTTTTTTTGTGAGAATGCATGTTCGTTTCTCAATCAAAACCCTACCCACCAAACTCTCAGCCACAAGACACTGTTTGCCAGATTCAAAACATTTAGTCAAACTGAAAACTAAGTCCGTTCCAACACTCCCCACCAATGACTAAAAATCAGTAGATATTTCTTTTTAAGTATGTTTACACCTGAATAACACTGACTTATGTTTACCATAGCAGGCTTGCTTTTCTCCTGGACCAAGCCAAATTTTTACGGACATGAGCTCATATCTAAAATGCACATCATTCTTAAGCAGCAAATGAAGCAGTGCTGTATTATCATGCGTCGATGAGCTCTCATCTTCCACCAGGAGCTCCCAGCACTGCAGAGAGGAACATGGGAAAGCTGAAATGAGCTGGACACTCCAGGGGTCAAAGCAGTATCGAGCAGACCGCATGAAATGCATCCGACGGCAACGTTCAAAACAACCTCTCCAATTAACCCAGGAGACAAAAATTCCCATTGCCGTTAAACTGTAAATTCACATTGATTTAATAAAGTACTGAAGTAACGAGATTTAATAATGTGATTATTTTAAGAATAAAAAAAAAAAACAATGAGGGGAGGAAAAACCCAGGTCTGCTGAAGCCTGCAGGGAGTGGGGGTACCAGGTGACCACAGGCGGTGGTGTAGCATGCGGGGCGGGCGGAGGACCACTGGAGATCGCCGGGAGTGGGAGGGTATCACCACCGGGCCCGTCCTGGCCAGGCGTGGCTCCCCCCGGCGCCGACCCACCCACACAGTTCGGAGAAGGAGTCCCATCAGGCGGCCCCTGCCCCAGGGCGGCCGGGTCAGTTGGCCTTGGCGCGCAGCTGCGCCCTCTTGCC
This sequence comes from Atractosteus spatula, assembly GCF_055471065.1. Classification (NCBI taxonomy): domain Eukaryota; kingdom Metazoa; phylum Chordata; class Actinopteri; order Semionotiformes; family Lepisosteidae; genus Atractosteus; species Atractosteus spatula. Next base: position 1,545,285 of record NC_142724.1, read on the forward strand.
CGTGACGGCCTGGAAGCCGGTCTTGATGCTGGCCACGGAGCAGCGGGAGTGGCAGGTCTCGCACTGCAGGAAGTAGAGGCGCGTGTCCTTCTGCAGGATGGTGTCCGGGGAGCGGCAGGTGTGACACGTCACGTACTCCTCTGTGGGGCACACATGGCACAGCACCGTCAGACACCAGGGGCACCCGGCCACGCAGTCAGTCCGCTCAGACGACACGCACACAGACGGCAGCTAGCCTTCAAACAACCTGACCAAGGGTTTTCAAAAGCATCTAGGCCAAACTCTGGCAGGGACGTACAGCATCCCAGCTCTCACGGAGTCACAATTAATCTGGTAGCCTGCTATTCCAAATCCACTCCCTCTGACGACAGCAAGCGCTGTTTCAGCCTTCATGGCTTGATTTCGTTTTGGAAAAGAGCACTAGAACACAATATTTTCTGGGAACAGGACAGGTCTCTCTGCACCACTGGTGAAAACATCCATGTTGAATACGCTAACTAAAGGCTGGTCAAATGCTTGTTTTATACAAGGCGTGTGCATATGGTGATTACTTCAATGCATAAAATTATCAGTTTTCTACATTTTTCAAGGATGAGGAGCAGGGTGTATCGATGGATTCAGCTCCAATGACTCGCCCATTGAAAACAATGTTTGGTAAAATTATAAAAGTTGTTCTTTTGTTCTTTTTTTTCATTCATACTTTGCAGAGTGTGGAAAAAATCAGTTGAGATTAAATTTCTCTCTTAGGGACACAAAATTCACATCTGGCTCTTTGGGAGATTTACTCTGGCCAGTGTCCACCTGTAGTATAATGTTAGTAGACAAAACTCTACTGTCCCACCAGGCCTTATGAGCCCTCAAATCACTCATTTCCACTACTGTCCAAGTCTTGCCAGGATTTGGAATCTCCACAGACCATAAAAGGGTTAAGGAAAGGACAGCGGGCTTAATCAAAATGCCAAACATACCATGAAATATAAGTCTATACTTCTAAAACATAGCATGACAGTGCAAAACAGCTTTCCTTATCAGCATTTTTAGGACTTAGCAATAAAAACATGTCAAGTCAAATACGTTTCTTTGAAGTCGCACTTACTGATGTATCTTCGCAACACATTTTCGATCTGTTTCTGCTGGAACCTTCCCTTGATCACAAGCTGGTTGTTTCCATCTATGGAACCACTGTGAAGATGACACAAGCGTGCATCAATCCAACCCATCATTAAGAGTATAAAAGGAAAACAAGAACTTCTTGGCCAAGCCAGGCAGTCACAGGTTTCTCTAGACAAACAGGAATGACCAATTTGGGGATCAGTGATCAGCAGCTCCCTCAAAAAGGGGGCGCAGCTCAGTCAGAATGGACTTGAGGTTCTACTCCTAGTCCATTATTCTCTTTCCCCAGATCACAGACGAACAAGAGACACACAGCAGCGCCTCCTGGTCAGCAACAGCAACTTACCTCGTTCCCAACTCAGCCAATAAAAAGGCTAAGAGATGTTTGGGCTGACGATGCAATCTAGCAACAAGAGAGAAAAGGAAACAGCGGTCAGAGTGAGCTCCGGTGAAAAGGACAGCTTCCCGAACAAATAATAGCCCTTCGCTTTTCGGCATTCTCAAACAATGGGCGTCGGGACTATGGATCAAAACGCGCAGAAGCACACTCCCACTTAACTGCTTACGCATATTTCAATAAGCTCATTTCACAGAGGGTTAGAGGGCAGGGTCGGAGAGTGGACTGCAAAGAAACAAGCAGTGTTTAACTCCACGTTAAGAAGCAAAAACGAGAAAAAAAATCAGCAGTGGAACCTCTTCAGCCTCTTCAAGCGTGAGGGGGAACAGGGGGAGAGCAGAAAGACGAGGAAAAGGAGCTGGGACTTCATTTATGATATCACTTCACTTCAATTCGACACGAAATGCGGAAAATATGAGTTTTTCCTACACACAGTAAGTGTAAAATAAAAGACAAAGACGTATGAACAGCACACTGAAGCAAAAAGGCAAATACATGAACAATGACTAATACTGGCAGCCAGCAGAATTTACTTTCAACCCCTCTCATTCAGGGAGTGCAGCCAAAGGCAGGTACATAATTAACCTCCATTATCTGACTCCCTTTTCAATCATAGAACATATTAGTTTAAAGCAGCAACGATCCTTAGAAAAGGTCAAACTCACTGTATTTTAATCCACAGCTGACGACTGGCTGTTTCTGGAAACAGTTGAAAGTTTGTTTCCTTAATTGTGACAGCTTGCGTTTCTTGGGCTGTGTACGATGACTTTGAACAGTTCAGTTTATTTCCCTACAGCAGGCTTTGTGCCATAATCTGGCGACTAGTCATCTTTCATAGATCTTCTGGCCAGTCTGTTTTAATCAGCAACTTTTTTCATTGTTGCACCCATACTATTGTGGCTCATACTTGCAACTAATTTAAATTTTCTAGCTCTTAAGGGTGCCCTGAACAAAGGTATCTACTCAGCAAAAGAATAAATAAATCTGCTAGCGCTCTGGGAACAAAGCTCATCTTTTCTTTGCAAAAGTATTGAAAAAATAAACCCAAGAAATCATGCGAAGTGATTCTACATATTAAAAACGGAGCAACGGGCTGCATCAGCAGAAAGGGTGCAGAGGGGTTTGTTCACGTCATCGGAGGCCAATCGGAGAAGATGCTCGTGAGTCGCCCACACCTGGCTATCTAGCAATCAACTGACCCTAGCAGCAGATCTAAACATCAATGTTCATGTTTTAAAACCCATTTCCTTTATTTTTGAAAATTATATTTTCCTACTACACTGGAACATCTCCTGGTGTCTCTGGTTAAGCTCCAGGTAGTGAACCAACATGGAACAAATCTATTCCGTTAACTGAGGTATCGCGACACTAGAATCGTGTGCCTTGGTCTCTCTGCAGCATGCTCTGATATCCAGCACTGTGTCATTCTTAGAGGTAAAGTGTCACACTGAAACGCCTGCCTCTTTAAACGGGCCAGATGAAAATACCACAGTCCATAGTCAAAACCGGTTAAACGGTCAAGCTGCACCAGAGGAAGGGAAGGACTCACAGCTTGCAGATATCCGTGAAGTTGACGAAAGACGTCTTCTTTGTCCCCACACGGACCACCTGCGGCGGCTTCATGACAAACTTCCTCTTCTCTCCCGCCACCATGTCGGGGTTCTTCACGCGCATGATGTTGAAGACGCGGTTCAGCAGCTGCAGACGAGAGCATCGAGTGAAGGACAGGCGCGCAAGGCGGCGGCGCCTACCTCCTGTACAGCTCTCTGAGCATCCAGCCCGCTGCACGGGATTCAAAACCTGAACTGCAATATTAACCCAGTATGAATTCCAGATTCGTACTTTCCTATTCCTATACTATTCCTATTTAGTTGGATAACTGTTCTTGATTGAAGTCGTGCATAAAAAAAAGATTCAGGCGATGATTTGCTCACAGTTTATAACGAGGATCAAAAGATAAGATAAGATCACTTTAGTGGCCCTATACAATTTCTTGTATTAGGAATTTGTGTTTGCACATACCCCAGCTTGCTCTCCATGAGACACACAGACAGGGAGAGAAGCTTGGGGTCAGGGCGCAGGGTCAGCCATTTATACAGCGCCCCTGGAGCAGTTGGAGTGAAGGGCCTTGCTCAGGGGCCCAATACAGTAGGATTCCTCTGCCGGCCGCGGGTTACGAACCGGTAACCTTCCAGCCACAGGCGCAGATCCTTAGCCACAGAGCCACCCCACCACTCCAAACACAATCGCACAGCACTTTACAGACAGGATTGGAACCCCTTCGTGCAACACAGGAGCTCCACCGCACAGCAGATCAGGGGAAGGAGTGAGAAACGATTTTAAACTGCCAAACTGCTAAATTAAGAGGAGACAGACTTTGCAAAACCCAGAGCAGTATTTAATCAGGAGCCTGGGGTGAGGCTAACAGCCATACACTTACAGTGTCTTCAGGTTTCTTACTAAGCAAATAGTCAAAGTCTGGGTTGAATGTCTGATAAAAGTATGTTCCTCAAAACATGGGTTAAAAAGTCACCCGGTGTATCCCAACCCAAGCTATAAACCGCATTAAAAATGGAGAAGAAGTGAGTTGCCTGCTCCTCGCGGAGACGAAGAGCCGGCGTGGGCACTGCGCCGCGGTGGGCAGAGCTCCTCACCTCATCGTAAGTGTAGTCCCGCTCCGTCCCAGCCCAGGACGGCCCCATCTGCGCGCTGAACGTGATCCCGTCGTTATTCTTTCCGTCCTCATCCTCGGGTGCTGCCAAAACAGTCAGCGGCGTCACCTAACCCATTCACACAGCCCCCTCTCTGGGGGGGCCGTCAGAAGACGCAAGGTGATTGCAAGATGTGCCGAGTGTCGGGGACCGGCTATAAGGCACAAATCTCAGAAACCAGCACTGTCAGCGCTGCCGTGAAAAAGTCACGTAACTGAAAACAAAACAGCTATTCGCACCCTCTCTTATAACTGCATAAAACAATGTGTGTTTCTCTTCAAAAGACAAAATCAGCCAGAAATGTCCACATTTTTAAGTGCGCGTCAGACTTCAACACCATGACAGGGTGCAACACCACTGCCTTCCCGGCGAGACGCACGTACAGTCAGACCTACCGTCGTCGCGGTCTTGCAGCTCGCTCTCGTCCTGGAACTCCACCTTCTTGACGGGTTTCTTCTTCTTGGTCGGCAGCATCAGATCCAGGTCATCATCCTCTACGGCCTCTGTCTCCCCTTCAATCTTCAACTCCTGAGGGCAGCAGGGTGGAGCACGAGAACAGTAAGAGACCCCACACAAGCTCTGAGCAGGCCAGAGGGAACGGGATGCCTGCCTCTGTATCTGGGACTTGGTTCCCCCTCCAGTCCGATATATGAAGGCAGGAAACCACAGCAAACTACAGCTCTGCATGTCAAAAATCAATCATGCCAAGTCTCCTTTACAACATACATCTCACACGTGGCAGAATTCTGCACAGCACTGAACTCGCAAATTAAGTATTAAGAATAAAATTGGCTTTGAGTCTTCTGACACAAATACAACCAACAGATATTCTAGTTTCATGGTGCTCAACACAAACAGCTATTCTAATGCACAAAATTAACACAAAAGAGGGGAGCAGTTTCTCATCACAAACTGGGAGCACCACCTCTCTGGTCATGTTTCTCAGATGTGGCATGTGAACACGCACAGTGGTGATCCTCTGGTACTGACCTTTATTCCTTCCTCAAGGTCATTATCAAACGTCTTTTTAACCTTCTTTTTCTTTTTCTTCTGGTTAAAGAAGTTCAGGTCATCGAGATCATCTGACACCTCTGTAAATTTTAAAATGGAAAAAAAATTAATACGCTGAAAAGAATACCAGAATGCTTTCAGACTCTGCTCTCAACAAAACACCGAGAAAGAAAACAGCCCTTTCCAAGGCATAGTGGAAAAAAACAAACAACTTTAACAGAGAACTGGGTTTGAAAACAACCAACTCAGACACCATTAACTCATTTAAAATCACAACTGATCATTTAAATCTGTCCCATAGTAGATGCTAAGAATTTCATTAAAGCATGAATGTATGCTTTTGGAATAGAAGCAGTTCAACAGTATACAGGAAGCAACAGAGTCAGACTAGCTCAGCCGTATATATGTGTGCGTCTTCACTAGCCACAGGCATGAGAGCTGCGAAGGTCACGTCAGTGGGAATATTCTTGAACACCAATCCCAGCTCCACTCCTCCGCTGGCAGGGAGGCAGGGATGCTCCCTCACCCTTCTTCCTGCCCTCGTCCTCGTCCAGCTCCAGGTCCTTGTCCTCGCCCCCCTCCGGCTCGGCCACGTTGGCCTCGGGCTGCTGGGCGTCTTCGCTGGGGGCGTCGCCCCCTTCCTCCTCCAGCATGAAGGGCTTCTTCTTCTTCTTCTTCTTCTTGGTCATGGTGGGGTCAAAGATCATCTGCGGGGAGAGGGCAGAGCGCCGTGAGGGCCGGCCATGGCTTGCACACGACAACGGGAAGAGTTGATAACGCGCCCCAGTACACCTCCACTGCACCAGCTGCGGGCGCCCCACTAGAGGAGACACAGGAATCCCCGCAACACCCGAGAGATCACCGTTTCCGTCTCCCAATGTCGCGACAGGAAAAACTAGACGACGAGAAAGGCTGCAAACGAGAGCACCCCACCACGCCTGGCTGGTTCTCAGGAGCTTCGGCTTTAACATGCCTGCTCCACGCTCCCACAACTATTTGTGGAAAGAGCCTCATGTTCTTGGTTTTGAACTCTTTCCTGTAGTCTATACTCGTCTTGTCTGGTTCATCTTTTTACCCTTCAAACGGATGAACTCCACAGAGCCGACTGCGAGTAGTGGGGGGACTTGCTCCAGCTCACCAGTCTATTAACCCTTCAACGTGCAGGTAGACTGCTCTGCTCGGGACACTCGGCAGCAACACAAGGGTCGGATATCAGGGGTCACCTCCCTCCCCCCAGCAGCCTCACACCGAATTAACAATAGGGGCGCCCACTCACACCCACAGCCACTGGTGGAAACATTACACTGATATGATGATCTTGTTCTGTACAAAAAGAAGGGAGGGGAGTATGTTCACAGCCCGGTATTTCTGAGCACACGAACAGCTCGCTGCCCCCGGCTCCCACACCCTCTCGGCAGGCTGCGGGGTGCTTCAGAGTCGCCCGCTTGGGCGCTTCGGGGGGAGGCGGGGAGACACGCAGGAAAATGACTTTGCTACACTGCCAAAAGAGGTAGGGGACGTGTTTAACGCCACGGCCTGCTCGCCTGGGAGAACAAAAACGCCGTGTATCTCGCATCGAGAGACGATCCTGGGTTCTCGGACAACGTGGAGGAAATGCCCCCCGCCGCTCATCTGTAAATCTACCACGAAGAGACGAGCCTTCCCGGAGCTGCGTTCTCCCGTGTGCGTGTGTGTGTGTGTGAGTGCAGCCAGGAAGACACGCGTGTGCGTGGTTTCTGCAGGCGTGGGGAGCCGGCGGCCGCTCGCTCACATGGGGGACTAGGCCTCACGCCGCCGGGTCCGCTACTCGGCCTCCGAGGGGTCCAGGCAGCACACACACAGAGCAGCGTAACGACACTCTCCGCTCTCCACTCACCTCGTCGCCAGACATGTTCGCGTCCTGTCGTCCCCCGTCTGAATTTCCTCGATCGCGCTGCTCCGTCCTCGCTCTTTTCTTCTCGCTCAGCACCTCAGGCTTCTTGCGTCAGCTTCCGAAACCCGCGCAGGCGCCGCTGTCCCGTCCCCAAATACGCATGCGCGGCGCCGCAGACGGGATTTGTAGTTTTTTCCCGTCGCGCACCTGGAAATTGGAAGATGCGTTCTACCTTTACGGTTTACGGGGTTTTTTGTTGCATTTTTGCATCTTTATTTAAATAAGCTAATGAAATATTTAATTACTTTAGATTCCCCTGAACAGAAGAAAAATCAGCCTGTTTTACTAAATGAATGCATCCAAATTAAATGTCTTATTGCCAACATGGGGGTTGTGACAAACATGTAGCCTATTTCATCATCCCTTATTCCAGTGAAATCTGTGGTAGGCCTGAAAATCACCATTCCCTTAGCACACATGTCCAGCAACAGTCATTTCTAAGAACACCTATTCCTGAGCATTATTCCACATTTCCTCCCATCTAGCTGATGCAATGATTGGTAAACAAATCAAGAACATTCTGGCACTTACATTAAAAACATTCAAAAAATAAAACCCGATGAACAAATTGGTTATGAATAGGTTTTGCACCTGCAGCCATTAATGATCTTTTACTATAATGACTGTACTGTATGTCTCATTAATGTTCCTGTTTTCATCATGCATTATGCGTAGGGACTGGCTGCAGCTCAGGGGCTTCAGAGCTAGGGTAGTGGTCTCACACTCTGTTCACAGAGCCAGGGGCTTGTACTTCCACTAACATGCCTGATACTGCTGAGGTCTTATATATATATATATTCTACTTTTGACCCATCTTGGAGATGGTCAAGGTATCTATATTTACCATGTGTTTAATGGATGGCAGCAGAGCGGCACAGTGGTTAGTACAGTTGGTACTTGCAGAGTTGGGGTCCTGGGTCCAATTCTTGGGGCACTGTCTGTGTGGAATTTGTGTGTCCTTCCCATGTTCATGTGGGTTTCCTCTGGGTGCTCTGGTTTTCTCCCAGAGCCCAATGACATAGGTTAATTGATTGCTGGAAAAATTGTCCCTAGTAATACTAGTAGTATGTGTGTGCCCTGTGACGGACTGGCGTCCCATCCAGGGTGTAGCCTGCCTTGTGCCTGTTGCTTGCCATGACAGGTGCTGGTTCCCCTGTGACCCTGTATTGGATAAAGGGGCTAGAAAATGAATGGTTTTAATTAAACAATATACGCTTCAACAACATTCACATATTCATATATTTCATAAAAACATCAGCCCAATCAGAAGTATGAGAGTTATCAGTTAGAACAGAGAATTATGTATGAATTAAAAAATATTTATACATATAGTTGTTCTAATATATTGATTGCCAAAAGGTCACCTGCTCAACAGGCTCCTTCTTTTCTAAATGTAATCTGCAAAAATGTTAACCATCAGTGCCGACAGAAAACATCAGCTAGTACGTCAAGTAAAACAGTGCTTTTTTAGCCATTAGAAATTGCCTTGTCTTCTCTGAGTCAATTTCAAACAAGGCTCTCACAGTTTCCAGATGTTTTTAATTGCACATAGCTTCCTATGGGGCTTGCCTCTTATAGTACAGTCTGTGAACCAAGGAGCTCAATGCTCAAAACCACTGACATATGAAGAGTGAGATGATATTGTGCAGGCGCTCTGTGTGTCAGAAAGCACATGTGTATTTTGCCTTTGGAATGTACTGTGTAAGTGCAAAGAGCTGGAAGTCAAGCTCGTGGGAACTGAGATGCTTTATTTAAAGCGGAGTGTTCTACTTTTTCAAACAAAATACATATTCCTGTAATTATGGCGCACGTCTATAAAACCCTTGTTTTAAATCAGGAATGGTCTAGGTTGGCTGCATACTGTAGCTGCATAATTCTTAAGAAAAACTTAGAAAAACAGCCCTTGAAAATTTTCAATGCTGTACATACTGCTCATATTTATAGCTACCCTAAGTATTTGGGTTTGCACTGCTGTGTTAGTGCTGACACTATATTGCCAGTGGCAGTCCCTCCTCCTGATGATAGGGGTCCCAGTCTGGTTACAGTAGTAGTTCCACACACTGCAGTGGGTCATTCAAGTCCTAAGACTGAACTCCCTCTTTACACAAGGGTAGGCGGGGTATACCAGGGGTGTTAGTACTATCTCCCATGTTATGAATCTGTCATGATGTTTAGAACTGTTATATCTGTATGTCCTCTGTCTAGAGCTCTGTAAAGCAGCTTATGTCTGCCAAAGTCCGCTGTGGAAGTGGGGTAAAACATTGTAACCCTGTCTGAGTGACTGTGGTGTAGTGTTTTCCCCAGAGGTAATTGTGCTGCAAGGCAGACCTAATGTCTGGCTTTTTGAACTAAACATGATATTGAGCATAAATTCCCTTTCCTCGATTCTTCTCAGCTTACAGAAGAATTGTTCAGTACTTTGCAGTATCCAGCAGTCCATTTTCAATGACCACTAAGTCCAGTGCAGTCATGGCAAACTGGAGCCTCACCCAGCTGACAATAGGCAAGTCGGGATGACTCCTGGAGTACCAGTCCATCACCACACAGGGAGAGAAAAGAAAAGAACTGCAGATTCCCGAGGGAGTAAACCGGCATACACACATGTGGCCACACGGAGAAGATGCAAACTTCACACTGAAGGCTGCCTTCGGAATCGAACCAAGGACACAAAAGCTTTTGAAGCCACAGTGTTGCTTTTTACGCAAGATTTTATATTTTCTCCAGGCAGCTGAGCAGTGACAAATCAAATAACTATTACAGGTCTGACTCACAAACTCTCAAGGATCATTCTTAAAAGTAAATGGTCATGGTGTTGTCAGCGAGAGAGAATTCAGGGTGCTATGTAGTTTTAACCAGAGAGTCTTCACTCAGCTGAGGAGTAGAACAACAGAGATGAATGAGCATCATTAGAGCAGGAGAGAGGACTGTATCCACAGCTTGATTTTCAGGAACAGATCCTAACTAAAATGATAAAGCAAGAATAAATCCTATCAGTCTAAACTGACAAAAGCTACTTATGATAGTAATCAAGAAGGCATCCCTATGATATAGACATCATTGGAGACAACTACATTTAAGTAATGCTTTGAGCTATAAATCCTGCAGAACACTAAGTAACCCTTTAACCCAGGTCTTCAGTTATGCAGTATTTCTCATAGCTGTCAGCTGACAGAGACATCCAAATGTTTCAGACGTGATTTTCTAATTAAAATTACAGGTATTGGAATGAATGGAATGAATTCTATACATATGTCTCCCCCTTTATGAGTCATCTTAAATTTAAGTCAACTTAAAAAAATGAACTTGCAATAAGATCTCCTAAATTGTTAAGTTTGTAATGGCTGGAAATTCTGATTAAAATAACAACAAAATACATCTTTCCAAGCAAATGCTATTCAGTATACAAAGCAATTTCACAGGTCCCACCGGGAGTCTTGCCTGATATGCAGAAGCATTTACTAGGTTACTTCTATTTCACTATAATTCAAAGGCATGCTTTCATTGCATGTGATAAAAGTAATCCTCACAGGTCTGCTTGTCATTCCCTAGGACTAAGAGCTCAAGCCTTTTATGTTCTGAAAGGGCAAAGAGACGGGCTCTGTTTTCATTTGGACGGCAATTTGTTCTCACAAAATTTTTTGTAAATCTGTGTATCTGATAATATAACACCACGATATTCAAGCACTGTGTGTTTACATAGGAGGCTGATTTCTGGAGTTTATTTGCAGTGGCTACAGTAGTCTTCAGAACGGATATGCTAGGAAAACAACTGCAAAATCTTTTATTCCTTTGCCAGTTTTGCATAAGTCCCTTTTTATTGTGGAAGCACCATGTCAGCTGGAGGTTCTCTGAAGTTTTGACTGTTTGTGGGTTCCCAGGTTTGTGCCATTGACTTTCTTCTAGCCACTCATCAGGTTTTATTCAGAGGCCGCTGGGCAGGTAGCCAGTCTGGTGATCTGTCCAAACTTACTGGGAATGGAGCACTCAAGCAATGGTTCGTCCTGATAACAACACTGTCACTGCAATAAATAATGAATGCAAGAATTAAAAATTACGTTCTCTGCATTTCTCTGCATAAAAAAGGTGCCAAATTTAACAGAAAAAAATCTAAAAAAAGAAGAATCCTGGAAATAGCTACAGAATGTAATTATGTAAAAGAAACCAAAAGCAATTCAGGTATTTACAACAGCCACACTCTGTAAATATAGATACTGCTTACAGATGTGGTAAATATTTTTGAGTAAAATAAATCTTTCTTTTGGATCCAATATAACTTGTTCTACGTGAATACATGCATTTTTTTTGTTAAATTGTTAGACTCAAATTGTAACTGGTATGTCAAGTAAATCAAAACTAGTAAAAAAATAAAAATAATAAAATAATTTATTATTATAAATAATAATAATAATAAAAAAAACACCCCATTCAATTACACAACTGTTTTGTTCTTGAATTCAGTTAAAAACAATATCCATTAAATCTGGATATTAGACAGGACTAAAGCACAGGGTAAATATATCAGAGCAAAAATGTAAGATTATAAGAAATAGTGCACAGCTCTTTGGTTAGCTAGATCTAAACTGCCATCCTTCAGACTGAATTCATTCTAACAGTAAATTCCTGAATATGTCTTCTATTTTACTTATCGTACATCTGTGGGAATGATTTCTGAGAGTCATAACAGTATTATACTAACATTTTATGAAGTCTGAAATAAAAATCATACTTCATACTGTAAATCATGTTACAATGTTTAAAACATGTCATAAACTATTGTGTATGCACAGAAATGTTTTGTTAAAATAAAGCAGGTTTATCAGCAAGTCTGCCTAAAGCACTAAATGATTTTTTGTTTGTTTTACAGGAAGCCATGGTAAATACCTCAAGAGCCTGTGCCTCTCACAACTGTCCCATTTGTATTACAAATGACGACAAAACAGTTGTTTCTAAATGTCCAGTGTTTAAGCTTTTATTTTGCAGCAAACATAGATAAGAAACTAAACCATATGGACGTGTAACATTTTGACCCATGAGCACTTAACTCCAGTAGTGCCTGGACAGCCACCATGTGACTTTAAATCGCGAACCGAGTGATGGATCTGGGACACAGCAGGTGATGATGTTTCAGAGAGTGGGAACATGTGCCTGTGTTATCACTAAGACACACTTCAGTGAAAACTGAGAATGGTTGAAAGACTAAGTCAGGGTTAAAGGAGAAGGTTCAATCTTTTTCAACTGATTGTTACAGAGTCAGTTAATCACATCCACCTGATCCTGACTATGTTCTGCAACCTCAGGCATGAGGTCATTTTGAACCCCATGAAATAATGGGCAGTACTAGCAAAGACCATGAATTTGGTTTAGGATCCATGAAACAATCGTCTGACAGCCACTTAAGGGCCTTTGCGTACAAGGACTGTTTTGTTTTATTGTTAGTGAAACAATTTCTCCTGAAGGTTTTCTGATTTAGCTATAGGGTGTGCTTATTGTTAAGGTGGCCAAAAGGAGCAAACATGGTAAGGTGTGCCCAGTCCATGTATCTTCTTGCAAACGTCAGTGACTCTACGACACAGATCTGGCTTCCTGAAAAATTCGGCCAAGACTCGTAGGTTGTGCTTATATTAATCTAGAACAGTGACGCATTTTCACAGGCGAAACCACATACTGTAATATTAGTTATAAAAACTGTCAACACTGCTAGCTTCCCTGAAAGTGCTCTAAGAAAAAGAAACCACAATCTCTGTTGAAAACAACGCTATGTAATCGAACATTTAACATCAAAGGCTTGGAAACAGAGAAACAGACACTTGAAGTGTACATAGTGTGCGTATCTCTAGAACAGCTTACATTGAATTGTAACTGATTACAAGCATGCTCATTAAAAAAGCATTTGCTAACTATGTCAGGAGAGTTAAGCTGGAGGCAAGTGTGCAGCGAGATGCATGAATCTTCACCATATAATTTACCTACAGTGTCAAGAGAGGGGGGCTCAGTAAAGAGGAGGTGTAATTGTATTTCAAGCTATATTTCAGCTATGAAAGAATGGAATAAACCTTTACCTGTATCTTTGCAACTTTTTAGTAAACAAAACTGTTGGAATGAATAACTGGAAAACATGATGTAACACAGGGCTAGTGAGCATTGTTCGTGCAACAAAGGTTTGTTTTTAACTGTGTACGTTAAAAACGTAATTTCAAGGCGCCAAGTTTTGAAGTACAGCCTCAGAAACTTACGAAGTAAAATATCTCATCCGTTGTGTGTGAGAGCCCAGATGGAAAACTCGCTAACAGACGATTCTACAAAGATATAAGAAAACCCTGTAATTATCCATACGCACATATATATTAATGTGTGGATTAAACTGCCAAGTCACGTTGTAGAAATGAATGTGCTGGCATCTTTCTCAATCTGGCCTGAAATTCTCATCATTGAATTTGGTTGTATTCCTGTGTATTATGAAGAACTGTGGCAGGGCCCTTCCACAGCCTTTCCTGTTAAAGGGGTAAAAGTACAGTTGCTCTTGTAAGGTCTGTACATGTGGCTCAGCACCGAGGAGCTGAGATGTTACAGATGTTACAGTTCTTATCTTTGAACGTCTTCTGTCACAATCCCAATATTAAGATTAAAGTAATGCTGTACAGTAGGATTCTTTATTTTGTAAGTCAATTTGCTTCAGTTTGCCAGTTTCTTCCAATTTTTTTGTTTCACTTCAGGATTATAGTTTTATTAAATAACAGTAGTATAGTATTTTAAATTGACAGGAAGTAACAAATGTTTAGCAGATGTCTACATGAAGTACATAAAATTTACAATACCGAGTTTATATTAAGGTTCTATTTATATAACTGCACAATTCACATTACTTTAAGGAATAAAATATAATATTTACAATAACATATAAAACTTAACATACAAGGGATCATTTTTGATAAGGAGTGTTAAATGAAATTTATTTCTTTTGTAGAGCCAACACAATATCTGGTTCTGTGACTACAACAGGTTAACATTTGCAAAAATATATTTCTTGATGTTTACTTGTTCTTTTATTACAAACATACTGCTTTAGTCATTGTTTGTGTCACTGCTTTAGTCATTGTGGTGAATCAAATTGTTGCAGGCCCTTATACTGAGACAGTTATAATTGTGCATAAAACCTCTTTTAAAAATGTAATAATTATTCTGTATGCATATAATACCTCCCTGATCCTATGACATAAATAAAGGTGAAGAATTTTTAAATGACGCACTGCAGTTTTAGACAGTAAATGTGAGTAATAAGCTCTTTTAGACACTACATGCTTGCTTGATCAGGGCATGTGATTCACGCCACATCACTAGGCCTCACACAGTAGGTTGATTTTAGAGAACCTGTCCCCTGTATGTAAGAGACAGAGACCGTCATGGGGACGGCTGCTTTTTGAAAGGCTGCTTGTATATGTGGAAGTGACATTCTGCTTGTGTAGAAGAGAGAGGAAGCACGGTGATCAGCAGACTAGCCCTAGAGAGAGATGATACTGTAATTATGAGGTAATGCTTCTAAGACCTTTCTCAGACCACTGTTTTCACTTCAGCTTTCCAGACACCACACAACAAGAAAGACATTGGAAACCACAACTCCAGAAGAAGAATAACCAGAGTAATTCCCGGACTGGACAGAGAGTTTAAGAAAAAACCTCTGGAGCCTGGAACTATGAGTGGTTTGTGGGAATTTGATAAGGTATTCAAAACACCTAGAGGAAATGGACAAAGTCAGCCCAAACTCAAGCTCTTCAAGGAAAATCACAAAGAGAGGTCATACTGTAAATGGAAATTAAATGCAAGTGTATTTAGGACTGAAAAACAGTACAACACAGTTAAACAAACATCTGTGGATGTTTGGAACAAATACAATAAGAAAAGAGACTTGTGTTTTGCCCCCTCAGGCTGGCAGACATGACCAGGATTTTAAATATGGTAACCCTACAGCATGTGATGTGGCCATAAAAATTTCAGCTACAAAAGACAGTATCTCCTAAACAGACTGCTTCTATTACAAATCCGCACATTATCTAAGATGAGCAAGTATTCTAAACTTCACCCAAAGCTACTTTCAACTCCCTCTTGACCATGGTGCTCTGCTGAAAATAGTTGTAAAGCCAGTCTTTGGTCTTTGGTAAGCGAGACAGACACAATGGCATTCTTTATCATATTTCATTTATTTTAATCTCGAGAGACACAATACTTTTCATTAAATGTTTTCTTTTATATTGTTGAGGTAAGCGAAAAGGAGAAAGCTAGTTCATGGTGTCAAACATTCATTTCTTCTCTTTCTTCAGCATTTCCACCTTCTGTAAGTCTCATGTCACTTTAAACATTTTTAACATTGTTATTCCCACATGATCGATTAAACATTGCAAGAGATTCTAAGTCACGCATACAGCTTCTCACACAAACAGCTGAATCTCTCCATTCTTCACCATCTTAGCATGTTGTACAGACAACCACACTGTTCAGATGCATCTGAATTGAGAGTTTTGCTTCTCTGTGATCTTTTTCATGTACTATTAACTAGCTAAAGTATTTGCTGAATTGGGTATATTTAGGCTGCTGGTAAGCAACCCTTTTTGTAAAAGAAGAAATAGTTTACTGAATGATCTGAGTTGTTCGTATTGTTTTCTCTCCCAAAGTCAGCGTTTTTTAAAAATCAAGGGTATCAAAATAATATAAAACAGTATGTTTGCATTTTGTGATGCATTTATTACTCATTAGCAATAATTATGATTGTCACAAACAAATGAAAAGAGAAAATGCATCACAAAGGCCAAAGTTATAAAGAGGCAATTACTATCAGAATGTTGGCTATAGACGATTGCGAAAGATAATTAATTTAATTAAATCTGTCAAAGAAAGTAATTGCTAAGGGTAATGACCTAAAGTACATTAGAATGTAAACTTACTAAGAATAACAGACAAATGTTGGAGAATAAAACAAGATGAAGACACCAATAGTGCTTGCAGCAAACACGCAATCAAAACACACTTCAAAAGACTATCGAAGTAAAGTTCTGGTACATGTGGATGACATTTCAAAACAGGCCTCTGGAAGCTGAAGAGTTAAATCCTAAAAACATTTGTGAAAGCATAGGAACGATAAACAACAGACATATTGTGCATACTCTGTATTAATTTCCTGTTCCATGGTACAGGAAGAGTTACATATTTTTTGTTGCTGCATTTCTGAGCATTTCCAATTTAAAAATGTCAGTAAAGAATCCGAAAAGGGGAAGCATATATCATTGTTTTCACCTTTTAAACAAAGGCTGAACTGGAAAGTTCGGTACTATGCTTAGGCTCAATGGGACTAACCTTTCTCGCAGAACGCAAAGGATGACCCTAGGTTTGGATGGATCAGCTTTCCCAGCCCAGCACACCCTTTTTTGGGTTGGTGATGCAGGGTGTGGGGGCCTCCAGGAGCTTCATACTGAAAATCGTGCTGTAAATTTCTCTCAGATCCACCTCCAAGAATCGCAGCAGAGAAGAGGTAAAAGGAGTTTCATCTTTCATCTTTATAAAAGGTAAGACACAATTGCTGGATCGTCCGCTGAACTTGCATGGACACCTTTTTTTCTGGCATGTTTGCCAGAAGTAAGACTCATCTTTGAGCATACTGGACTTATATTTCATCTAATTATAGATCAAATGGAAAATGCTAAACACATGCTTGGTCAGAGAAAAGCAACTTGAATTGAACAAGTGCCCTAAGTATTCTGACATTTTGGTGTGTGATCACATACCACAATATCTTCTTTGTTATAAAATTTGTCAGAAAAACGTGGAGCACTGTAGATGCAAGAAAATGGTTCTTAAAGAGCTGGATCTGCAGTGTTGCGAGTTCTAAAAATTATTTCTGCGATTCTGCGATATATCAAACACAAATCTAGTGTCATTCATAGGGATAGTGAATGGATTCCAAGTACAATTTTTGCTTTTCTGAGAAACAAGATTCATTCTGCTTATTAAAACAGTTTTAGAACAGTAATGGCAAGCTTCTTTTTAGAAGTTAGATGTGCTGGCTCGCTTTTTTTTTAGTATTAAATTAAAATCAGAAAAATAACTTTTTAAACTCCTTATTTTGTTCTTCCATTTTCTTTATCAATGTACTTAAATATTTTTTGTTTCTAACAGCTGCAATACCTCTTGTTTCTTTTAAATAAGACTATGATGTTTTTGTAACTAATTAAGTACACGATATTTAATTATTTAAGTACTTATTTTAGAAGAAACAATTCTTTCCAGTTCTGCATACTTTGTTACAGTTACTTACTGTAGGCACCATTAACAACATCAGTGCATCTTATGATCTCTAAAAAACACAAATTTATCTTAACTGTAATAAAATATTCTTAACTGTTGAAAACATACAAAATGCAAATAAAGGTGTAAATAGAAGCAAAATCATCCTTACATTTAAAGCTTAATTATTATTTGACTCTTGGAAAAAAAAATAGCTTTTTGCTGTAACCGAAACAATTTGTTGTTTTTCTTTCATATATTGAAGGCATTTTCCTCTTACAATACAAATAGTATTTCAGCATCTGAAAGTTGTAACTCGATAAATGTGTACTGTAGGTTTAACATCACCTTCTCAATTCCCAGTAGGATCTTTGCAAACAATTTAACCCTGATGCGTTATCATCTGTGTTTTAAAACAGATTGTAGCAGACGCATATGTGTACTAACACATAATCTCATGTCCTGGTTCTGCTCCCACTTCAAAGGTGTAGGGTACAAATACTAAACAAAAACGGCTCTTTTGTGAAATCGTTGTGTGGAACTTCCAATAATGCTTTAGAAAGGCACCCTTTTTTGCTGTTGTGAAGCAAACTAAGGATTACATCTTAAAATCTAAAGGCTAAAAGTAAGATTTATCTCTTACTGTCTTTACACGCAATCATATGAACAAATGGCTTGATATTTCTGTTTAGAAGTTTTGCTTCTATGGGACACATTAAGATACAAAAACCTCAGTAATCCTTAAAATGTGCTGCACAACCTTTACCTTTTAATGTTCATGAAACGGAAGTTAGAGTTTTAAAAATTATTTTTCTCTCATTGTTTTACAATTGTCTAAACATTGCAATACAATTGATAAGCATCAGCTTCATGACATACGAGACTCGGAGGTTACAGCCTCAGTTTATAATTTCGGGGTTCTGTGCTCCCACCCCTCAGCTCTTAGAGCTGCAGTGTTTTGCACGCTGTAAGGTTGGTCTGTCTTGTGCCCACATGGTAAAGGCAGGACACGTAGAGCTCGGGAATCTGCAGGAGTGACAGCAGCAAAGCAGCTTGTGAACGTCCTGCTTATTGAGCTGAGCTTCGCCATTTACGTTGGGCTCTGACTTATCTTGGGCTGAACGTCGTGCATGCCAGAGGAGAAAAGCTGTTGTCTCATTATATCAGTTACACAGGAAATGTAACTTCTGAATGAAATGTCTACCTGGAAATTATTTTAAAAATTATAGCGTTAACATGTTAAAACATTTAGATGAATAAATATTTATTGATGTGTAAAAGGGCCTGCTCTAGTTTAATGTTTGGAGTATAATAGGGGAATGCAGCAACTCCCATTCAAAATAGCTTGTAGGGAGAGCACTTCAAACAGAGGAAGGAACCGAGCAGCTCAAAAAATATGTGGTGGAAAGATTAAGACTTTGAGTATATGCAGCAGTACAACAGGCTGGAAAGGATGACAAATGAACATATATATAATATACTGTATATAATGGCTGCTAAACTAGAAGAAAATTAATATAGTTCAAAAACAGAACACGTATATACGGTAACCATTTTTACATTCAGGAATTTTCCTAAGCATACCATTTTTAACCTGCTTTAAGTCAAAGAAGCTGCAAATTTCTCACTATTATTGTTTTGCCTCCTTTAGCCTTAAATTGAAATGATCCTTACAACTGAAGAACAAAAGAATGGTTCCAGATCAGAGGGGGCTATTTGGACCATCAGGCAGATCTATTGTTTCAGGCAAGGAGGTTACTGAATGTAGCCCTGGACGTAGCAGGATGTGATACAGTACAAGGGCAGGCCATCACCCCAGCTGCTTCCCAGGCTGTTACAGTAGTTGTGTGCTATTGAAGGAAGGGCTCATGCAGTGTCAGGTACATTTCTATTTTTGCAAACTTAGGATAATTATACTTTCACTGGGTGAAATGCGATGTTTTTTTCTTTTGGTTACTTGCATTTTTACTTTGATGCTATAGAAGCTCGTTTGTAACAGTGTGTGCTGGGAACCATATCATTTTCTTTAATTAGTACTACCAGATAAAACTATACTTTATATTGTTCTTCACCAATTTTAAAAAGAGAAACAAATGTTGATCATTAATTACAGTGTGGGGTAAATTTTGTCTTGTCTTTCTGTCTCCTATTAAGTGACTTAGTTTAGGACAGAAGTGTGCAGCAGAGCCTCTCAAGGCTTGACTATAAGTGATACAGAGAAACAATCTTACACCAAGCTTCTACAGTGTATCTTCACTATACCAGCATGCACTATCTCACAAGTCAAAATGATCAATTAAAACAGTATTGAATCATTACCATTAAATTACCATTCTACATGCCTATTCATTTTAATTTAAGTAGAAAAAATGTATTAATGGAAGGTGAAACTATAATTAATGGGTGAAAAATCAATTAATTTAATTTCATCTCTCAAAGCACTATGTTTGAGAGTTAAGAGTTAAGTGAACACTATAAAGATGCCGCCTTTTGGATAATTTACCAGAAATGTATTTGACAAAGTCTAGATAAAAATACAGAATCTCTACTTTCTATAACTCTTGCCATTGTTTGAATACAGTGTATTGGTTAAATCTATGCCAATGGATTGTTATCTGAAACACAGTGATAAAGGCATATTTCAGACAGATTCCTTTTCCGGCACATGTGGAAGCATGAAAAACGATGTCCTAGATTTTGTTTTTTGTCTCCACTTTCATCTGAGTTGCAGTTGGTAGCTATTAAGAAGACAGTTAATCCAAAGGGACACTTTTAACAGCGAGATGGTTCTAAATAGGATTCACGTCATTCTGCATCTCCAAGCACAGCCTTGAAATATTTCATTGAAGACAGCAGTAAGTGTACATGTAACAAAACAACTCTACTGTTCAATTCTCTGTCACGCTCTCAACTGTGAGAGGTTTAAATATAATGTTTTCTCCAATTAAGTTACAATGTACAGGTTTGTAAACAAGAAAAACTTCATGCAATATTTTCCCTGATATATTTTTTCAACTGGCCAACGTGTTTTTTTTAGAGTATCTGCAACTTATCATACTAAGTACTAATAAATTACTAACCCCTCAATGGAAACCGTAATAGAGATGATCAGCTCTGGGGGGGTTTGGAATCCTTATTTCAGTCACATGTCTGTGTGTTTAAGTTCAATGGAGTTAGAAATTCAGAAATGATTATTTGACTTGTAGAGGAATGTTTAACTCACTGTAATGGTGTCCTTTCATGTGGTTAAGCCATGTTTAAATCTTCCAAATTCCTATAAATTATAGGAGGGGCATGAAGAAAACCCACTACATATATTGTGTACATCTTGAAAATAGAATAACGTAAGAAAGGTTGTTTGTTTCAGCACATTCTGAGATAGTGCTGTGCAACTGGTCCTTGGCCTAGTGAGATATCTTCCAAGCCTCGGGTCATCTGGGTGCATTTGTGCTGAATATCAATCAACAAGTTCAAAGTAGATATGAAAAGAAAAAAAACATAATTTATTATTTTCTTAAATCGATCCCAGAGAGTGGTGAAGCTTCACATTTCCAGGAGAATCTCCTAGTTCTAATCTGTACATTCCTTTCATGCACAGTATTAGTAAACATTTCAAGGGGAACAACAAGGAAGAATGTTAAAGCAGAAGGCAGAGCAATTAAAATAACCGTTTGCTTCCATCGCAAGCACAGCATTTCTGCGTTACATTGCCACAGTCCTTTCGAGTGACAGGGAACAAGTCTTGCTGTATTATTGCACTGAATCTTGTAACTGTCTAGTCTTGGACTTGGCAGACATAAAATTGTATGAAATTTTCACTTTCATGGCTGATATACAATAATTGAATTTGCTGGCATTTCTTCACAGCTACTGTATCTCTTTAAGAAATACAACAGCTTCATCAGGAAAACGATTATTATATAATCTTCCAATACTTCTTACACATGTGTTAAATAATAAGCACTAAGAAAATAAACTTTTTAAATAGCAACTACAGTAGTATCAATGAGACGACTACTAAAGATATTGTCATGGGCCTCTTAAGCTTGCTCTGCAGCTTTAAACAAACAAAAGTCTTGCAAAAGTATTTGCATATCTGAGTTTGTGTACTGATTTGGTTTGTTTAACATTAGATGCACCTAATTCAATACAGTAAAAGGGTTTTAGAATTCAATTAGGCATAAACAAAGCACTCTTACTCTTTCCCACTACACATATATACACTCCATTTATCATCGTACCTTGATTCTAATTGTGCCTAAAGATATTGAGGCTGAAAGACACTAAGCCCTCTCCACCTCCTAGCAGAGCCACCCATGGCTATTAAAAGAGAAGAACTAGCATTACTGTCCTCTCACAAGCAAAGACATGCATGAAGGCCATGGGTCTCAAACTCTCAAAAGCTCCTGGAGAGTTCACTGTTTCTGTTTTCTGTCGCAAACAGACCAGTCAATTAAACTTTTAGCCTAACTATTTCCTTTGTTACTGTCACGAAGCGTCTTTCAGGACCCTGTGCAGGCGGCAGACTCCGGAGGGGAGCGAGACTAGCACGGGGAAAAAGTCTGGGATCGGGGCTGGAAGAAGTACAAGGGGCGTGTCCAAGGTGCGCTGGTGTTCGGGGGGCCGTGGTTGAGGCAAACAAGTCCGAAGGGGGTCCGTGAGAATATCCCGAGAAAGCAAATGTCCAAAGCCGGGTGGTCCATCCTGACAGACAAGACAGGAGTTAAAAGCCGGAGCGGGATCTGGCAAGGGGCCGGGGGAATAAAAGCAGGTTATGGGGCCAGGCGCTCCCAGCCCTGGACCCAGATGGTCAGGACGCCGTGGTGAAGCCGAGATGCCATCGGGCCACTCCTGGACTCGCTGGTAGGCGGGCTTCCGGGTGTCCATCTTCCAAAGCTGAGCCTGAAATGGTGGGAGCGTCTGGCTTTTGTAGAAAGGGGGCTGGAACCGGAGACAGGTGCAGGAAATCTGAGGTGAACTAGGAAGGGCTGGAGCCTCCCTAATAGGAGAGGTTTACGATCGTGACAGTTACACATATATAGGATTTTTCTTTAGCATTTTACAGTTAATTACTTTAAAAATTCACTTCATTAAAGGTACAGTTAGCTACTGTATGAAACACCTTGCAGTCTAGTTAGAAGCATTTTAATTATGCGGTTATCTGAGAGCTCAGGTAGAAAGAAAAGAAGACGCTAGGCCCCCCAGGAGCTGAGCTGGAGTCCCACGATCACTTGATATCAGCTTCCCTGAGACAGTCATGCTGTCTGTGTGTCCAGACACCCGACACAAGCTCCAGGCTCAGATACAGCCTCACCAGGCATCGTGGGTCCTGCAGAAAAGACGATCACGGAACACAACCCTCTACTGTGAGAGATGCTGAGAGAGATTAAAGGCAAACCTACACAGCTGGAGAACCAATTTGTAAAATAAGATTTAATAATGTTCCTTAAATTAGCAGATGTTAAAAACACAATTAACTAATTTAGATAACAGCATAAGCATAAGTATTTTAATCACTGTAAATAAAATAGTAGAGTTAAAAAGCACCATTTAAAACAATGAAGTATTTATTCAGAGTGAGAAGGAAAAGGAAACAGAAGCCAGACATTTTAACCCTTGAGAGATAACTGGACAAGCTACATGTATTTTAATGTTTATTCAAATTTGTTCTTTGAAATAAAGATGGAATTTTCTTTCAATTCCAAATAAAATAAAACAGAAAAAGAAATAATAACATTCCTAAGCATTACAACATGATAAGTACTATACTGATATTCTTTAAAATAATGGAACAAGTAATAGGTTTATTCCATGCTGAAAAAAAGAAGAAAGAGAACACAACGTTTCGGCCGTGGAGCCTTCTTCAGGTGTGGCTTTATTCTTTAAAATAATGTTCTTCAGCAATACAAATGTATATTTAAATATATATGTGTCTTGCATATCGTTATTTGCACCACTTTTGATTATTTTAGTGCTTGTATTATAATGCCAGAATCTGCCAGCGCTTTGACTCTTGTTACAAGCTGTTCAAAGCAGGAGAGCAGTCTGACACCTCATGAATCTGGAGCCCTACAGCCTCAAGACGCCAGAGAGACCACAGGCAGAGCCCAAACTTGACTTGAGAAAAAGATTTGTTCTACTCTTTTAGACCGAATGTGTTTTTCTTTGGTAAACAGAGTTTAAAATTACCTGTAATATTAAATTGTCAACAATTACATCACACTATAAATTTCCCAATCCACATTTTTCAAATTACAATTGACTATCAGCCACAAATCCCCAAACAATAAATAGTGATTAAAATACCCATCAAAAATTTAAAATTAATTACTAACTACAAAGACCTCTAAATTGTAACTAGATTTATGAATATTATTTAATTAAAAAACAACACTACAGGAGACAGATCTGTTGTACAACTTTTCATTCCACATTTGTTATGCATATAAAGACAAAGACAGCAGTCACAATTGGGGAAAAAAAGACCTTCATTTTTAAAAAAAGAAATGATTAGTTCATGATATAATACTTTCATTCTAAACATAATTTTATCTCAAAAGAAACTTTTGCACAAAATGTCCTGAAACGAATGCCTTTTTAATCATTTAAACCTCTGCATAATATAAAAGACTTTCTTTTTCATTTGTTTGTAGTTGTAGTTTATATAAAAGGCAGAATAAGAAGTCGTGAGACAACTGTCTCCTATGGCATTGTGCTTGAACAAGGACTATTTAATATTCATACCCATAATACAGAGATGTTCCTCTAGCACACAATACTGTACATCTGCACATCTGGGACCAGACCGCTTCAGGGATTCGGGAAAGCTATATCATTTTGTATACAGGAATCATGATTATTTTTTAAATTGTTATGTAGACCTCCAAATAGAAATACAAAAATATTTCCCACTTTTTGTAAATGTTCAGAATTGTCCTTAGGTAAATGCTAGGCAAAAGTTCTCAATTAGATATTTCTTTCTCAGCATCTTACAGTAATATGAAGATCATGTTTTCCCATCATTGTTCTGTTGCTGATGTTTAAAATGCAGCTTTCAGTGTCACTGATAAAGCTGGTCTGTGAAAACTTATTATCGAAGGGTAAATTATTTATGTTGACTACTGTACTGTATTTACTTATTATTTTCTGTGGAAAATTATATAAAAAACAGACTAGGGTCAACTTACAGATTCATTTTGATCGTACACATTAAATGCATTATCAATAAAAAAGTGACCAACTAAAACGTTAACTTCGAAACCCTTTTTAATAGCTCCAAGTGAAAAGAAAACGTCTAAAGAATTTTAAAATGCCAAGACTAAAACCGCCACAAGGTGAATGGCTGAATTCAGACAAGACAAATGTTTCCTTGTTATCCACGTTTTTCATTTTCTAAATGTAACGATTGCATTTGTATAAGATTTATAGACACATATAATATATATAATATATCATATAATAATGTATATATATTTAATAATATAAACAGCAGCTCAGAAGCAGTTCCCTTCTATTTCACTTCTATGTAAAGATGTAGACACCCACAGCTATGATTAGGCTACATTTAGAAACTGCATCCTGATGCATCAGTGTGTGACATTGCAGCTTTTGTAAAAATTAAAAGAAAATTCTTAGTATTATAAATGGTACTATGAATGGGTGAAGAACGTGTCAAGTCTTGCAGGCTATTTATTGGCGCATTTGTGCTTACTGTGAGTTTCAAGCTAAACTGAGAGGTTTGCAACAGTGTTCCGATATCAAGTCATATTTCTGTTGTCTTATGGGAGTAAATTGTTCCTACCATATGAGCAAAAAAAAAGTCATTTGCTTCTGGGTCTAAAACACAATACTAAAAGAAAACAACACAACCTTGACCTTTTGATAAACCGACCTCAAATGTGTGGGTTCAAATTGGATAATTCAAGGTTGTTACATAAAGCAGCTCCTTTTGACATGAGAAAGCTAAATAAATATACATCTTGGAGCTGACTTATTAATAACATATTTCACAACTTATAGCTTGCCTGCTATCTATTACCCTACTGTTACTTTCACAACAGTGGTTTGTTTTCAATTTAAAATTCCATAGAATTTCTTTGAAGTCTCTGGTCAGGGAAAAGAAGTGGAAAAAAGAGAAAACAAAATTGGCCAATGAAGTACAACAAAGTTTTACTGACTTTCCTGACTTTACTATCGTGGGTGAAGATTGATTTTATGACTTTATAGAGAAATAATAGAGATGATTTTATGAAGAACACTATAATGAGACCTACCAGGTGATACCATAGGCTGCTGTTATTCTTTCTCATATTAGAGGTTCACACGAAGATGGCAACAGGACCTTGTGTGTCTGCTGTTTCATTTCTATACCTGTTTCATAATCTTCATGATCCTTAATCAGCCTGGTTTACATGGTAAAACAGTCAAATTGAACAAGAACTCTGTGAATTTAACAAAACATATTGAAAAAAAAACTTTCACCATCAAACATAGTTTCTACACCTCAGATTGATGAGAACACAATGCTGCAACAACAAAAACTTAATCTACAGCGTCAGAATAATCTTCCTTAAATGACATTTTGCAACTTTCAGAACACCTAAACTGATCTTTAAGGTACTCTACATTCCTGCTTCATTGCTTCCCAGTACATTTAGTATTTTGGCCTTCTATGTTTTCCCTTCTTATTTTCTTATTAACAAATAGTAAAATATTTGATTTGATATGTATGTAAACTCAAATTAATTTTTGCTTTCTCGTGCATTTTTGTCCCTTAAGTTTGTAACTTTTCACTCCTTGGCAGGAATGACCAACAGCAGCATATGTAATTCAAACAGTGCAGCATTCCAACACTGGAAAATTTAGTTTGGTAGTTGGGTCTTTAAAACCTGGCAAGTACTGATCAGTTTCAAATACATCACCATTTATAGAACTAGCAACAGCCTCACACCAGGCGATGTGTAAATCATGTGGTGTTAGAAAGAAATCATTTCTGGGCTTGAAGTATCTGTAAGATTTTGTTATTTCTGCATTTTGTTTGACTAAATATTTATTTTGAGAAATATCCTATATGTATCTCTTACTCTGTGGTTCTGATATAAATGATTTGTGTTTATGATATACTCCTTTTCATTATTTAAATATTTCGTAAGGTACTGTAAATAACATATACAAACCCCTAATCTAATTTTGTAATAATTGAAGTATGCCTCTCTTAGAAAGCTCTTTAATGCTGATGGTTTAATTCAGGATTCAGAGTTTAATTTTTTCAGGCAAACTGCATAGTAACAAGAGTAAATTTTGAAACATTTGATGAGAATGGACAGGTCCTACTGCTGAATATAGTTGTGCCAGCACTTAATATTCCAGTATTTTAAAAGTTAAGCCTAAGAAACTGTGCTGATCTGGAGGACTGCCTTCTCCAGCCTTGACCCATGCCCAGATCAACACATTCACCCTGGCATGTGTGACAATGGAGATTTCCCCCTTTGGAGACTGGAAGATGGCCAGTCCCAGGCAGCTTTGGTTTCAGAGCCACAGAGCACCATGCCCCAAGTGTGGAAAATTCCACAGCGCTGAAAGGCTCAGCCCCCCGCCACAGGACAGTCACCCACCTTCAGTGACATCAAACGATCCCTGTTACATACACAGCTGATACCAGTTAATCACATCACTCTAAAAATAATGATTACTTATTTTTGTTCAGAATTGGTTATTTAGTTTTTTTTGTCCAGCTCGTTTGCTTTTCTTTGCTTTTCAGAACCTGAGAGAATCACCCTTATCCTGAATTGCTGTTACCAGAACAGGGAATGGATTTTTAATGAGACTGATAGAAAATAAGCAAATTTGCTATTATTTTCACATGGACTTTTCACAGCATGAAGCAATCTGATGTGGCCTTTTCACCTCTCCCTTCTTCAGCTGCATCAGGCCTGACAGTCTTCTCTATAGCCCTCTCTTTTTGTTAGCACTTAACTAAAGAATTTTAGCCCTCAGCAGACATTCAAGGTTTGGAATTTCTTATGCCTTAATGATCTCTTCTTTGAGTTTTTATCCTTGCCAATGTGTCAGTTTAAATATCCATTAAGATAAACAGACTTTCTCCTTGATAAACACCACAAAAATGCCCCAGTCCCTGATGAACCATTATGTTTTTCTTTTTTTTCAGGGGAAGATGTACCGACAAAATAATAATAAACCACTTCACTTTTGGCTAAATGGTTTAGGAGTTTGTGAACTCAAAATAATTCAATCCAGTCAAATGAATGACAAGCACTAAACTCTGCCTGACAGAGCTGGGACCTTTGAGCCATCATTGTTAAGTCAATGTATAAACATGGTGATAACTTTTTTTAAACTAACACGTTAACTTCTTTTCTGGTGTTTATACATCATAACTCCACCGAATGTATCCTACCACTTGAAAACCAAAATCCTTAGCTTTCATGCTTAGAAAATAACAAAAAATACTACTGTTTTCCTGTTAACCTTTTAAAAAAACAGAGGAATTATAAAATGTGTAATTTCCAATTTGTTCAAACTTTAACGTGTGTTACAGTATATTCTAAAATCAAAATTGACCACCAACGTTGAAATAAAACGAAGAAATTTAATTTGGCATAAAACCATCAAATGTAATTCCTGCAGAAGACAAAATAACCCGAATTCAAAGAAAGCAGCTTGCCTGTGTGGCATTAAGATAGCAACATAACACAAAACTCTCTTGACCTCAGAGTTGGGAACAGGTTTTTAGACTACCATAAATCACATATATCATCTGCCGTTAAACAAACATGATATATATTTATTTTATACACGGTAAGTATTCAAATACTGAAAATGTAAATCATATCAAATCACAGGACACTACCACAAAATTTGTACAAAGTCTCAATCTTCCAGGGTAACCCTGTAATAGAAATCCCAATCTATCCAAACACGTTGCTGAAGCCAGCATCCTGGTTTCTCTCCACAATGAATGGATGAGATCCTTGGATCAATTAACTTCTAACCACCAAAAAGCCTGGCTCTGCCAAATGTCCTACTCTCCTTTGTAACCTTTCTAATGTTCTTAAAAACAGACTTTGCAAACAGACCTTCGTCTGTTCCAACACAGTAGTACAGTACCTACTGTCGGAGCTGCAATGTTTAGAGATGTAAACAACTGTCCTACTAAAAGGAACATCATTTATCCATGCATGCCAAAGACAGCTACAGCTACAGCTGTATGTCTCCTAGAAAGGACATTTGATGTATTAGTGGTCTTGGGTTGAGCTCTACAACATCTCAGGCTGAATACAGCCTACAAAGCATGCAAATATAGAGCAATGCTGTGTTTCTTTTGTTTGGTATTATTTTAATTTAAAAAAAAGTTTCTTAAGCATTACAAACAAACTTTTTAAACAGCACATGACTGAAGACAAACTGAAACCACCAATAATCAAGGCACCAGTATATTTGCAGTCAACAGACAAGAGGACAAAGCAAATGTGACTGAAACAAATTAGAAACCCAGCAATGCTGCCAACATACAAAGCAAAGACATTAAACGACTGTGCAAAACTCCCGAGAACGTGGACTGGACGGCCAGTTCTCTTTTGGAAGGTCTGAGAAACTTTCTGCTGAAAACCACATTAATAATGGATAAATGCAAGCATTTTCAGGATTCTCAGAAACTTCTAACATATGATCTTAGCATGTCAATGGGATTGTACTACTACTGTACCTCACTTTTAGCTCAGTCACTTAAGATACAGAATTGTTAAATACAATATGTGTTTAAAATTAAAACAGAGACAAAATATATTCTGATTTCAAAATACACAAAAAGTAAAGATTTTAAGGAGCAAATTCAGTGAGAATTGTGGCTCCACCATAGCCCTTATAAAAGTAGCTGCAACCCAAATATCCTTGATCTACTGTAGGCTTAGTTATATTTCTAAATCAAAAGTTGATTTGAAAAAATAGATTCCCTGGCAATTAAGAAAGGTGAATCATTGTTTGTGACTGGAGGAAAATGTTTTCAAAGTGATCTTCCTAATATAAAGGAAACACTGTATAACCAATTGCATTGCGTTCTGACTGATATGATTCATAAAATGGCCTCTACAATGACAATGACCAGTCTGTACAGTTTTTAATTCCTGAAAGCTCTGACTATGGACCACAATGGCCAGACTCTGTTTTAGTATCCAATCAGTTGGTAGCACTGAGATTTATAGGGGAATGGGGAGGCTCTGTGATTTTAAAAGGATCTTAAAACACTTTCCAGAACCTTTTCTAAATAATCAGATAAAAACGAAAAGACTTCCCATTCTCATAATTATCACTACCAAAAACACTGACCCTTTGCTCTAACCTATAGGGTTTTTTTGTAAAATGTGTGGAACCGCCCCCACTTGCGTGTCTCGGTTTTCCTTCTCAAAAATGCACGACTACATGATTTGCCCTATTTTTTCTGTCGTTTAACAGGCGAAAAGGCTCTAATTTGCAGCTTGAGAACAAGGGAGTAAAGAGATTGCAAGACCATATTGATAAACTGTTGACTACAAGAAAGGTATGTCTTAAGCCTTATATACTTTTTTCTTTTTTCTCTCATTGTAAAACAAATCAAAGAAGGATTAGCTGGGGAATGCTACGGGGTTAATCAGGACCAACAAGGCACAAAACTATACTTGTGTTTTATGTCAAAGAAGGTAACAGTTTCTTTTAAAAATATCAAAGCTAGGCTCAGAGGTCAAACATTGGCCAGTAATTCACAAGGGAAATATAAAATCCTTCAAAACTAAACATTATTTGAAAGGGATTTCTAAAAGCTTACGATAAAGTGCATGCCACCATGTCTCCTGTGCACAAACAGAAATGGACCGACTTTTAGGACCTATATGATTAAAGTTCCACAAAAGATAAACGTTTATAGCCATAGTATCCAGTTTAATATAACCAATCATCAACATGTGGGTGTCTTCACACCCAAGGCTGAAAGGCTTTTTCATTCATAAAGAAACTGGTAAATAAACTACCATCATCAGCAGCGCTTGTTCATTTCAGGTTTTTCATCTGCAAAGATTGTTGTTTTTTCTTCCGAATAATGCTTCAAATGGTATTCCATAGAAAAGAATTTGTATTAGAAGAAACACAGACCAAATCAATCGATTGTGGCTTGGTGTTAATCCGTCACTAGAAACTATATACTGTAACTTCCAAAAGATTACATACAGTAATAATATTCTCAGCATAACATTATGAACTATTTTCTTATAATTGTTTTGTAGCACATTATATTTTATGAGATTGAAACTATTTCACTGAAATGATTATGCTGACCAATTGAAATCCAGTTTAAGGACGATTTGGAAAGTCACAAGGTGTTTCAAATTCCGTGACACCATCAGCAATGCAGAGTAACTACTGGGTATTTATCGTTTTTAAAGTTAAATTGTTTTCTGGAGAATAACAATTGCTTTCTGTGGCGGGGTAACTTAGCAAACTGTAATGATGGTTAATTCCCGGATACATTTAAATGTTTTTTTTACAGTTTTAAGCCAAAGTGAATTTATTGTGTTCTCATTTAGAAAGAAATGGGAGCATTTAAATGTTGTATGATTTATAATATCAGAGTAATTCAATACAATAAGCAGTGAAAGACAGTGAGCAAGTACTGTAAATATAACTAAAATCAGAATCTACGAGGAGCTGTGTATTATTTGAATGTAAAAGGAGATTTATAAATCTAGGCACATATGTCGTTTACCAAGAAATAGTAATATTACATATGAATTTTTTTTCCAGTGCATGGGAGCACAGTGTATGGGAGACAAAAAAACGCTCATCTTACTTGATTTAAAAATTAAAGAAAAAAAAACAATTTTAATTGAAATCATGTGTGAGACGTGCAGCCCTGAATTGGATGATGCAGTTAGAAAATGGATGTGTGGACAGATGTGTCAGAAGCATCTAGTTGGCACCCACTAAACAGACATTTGTTTTTCCACACAAAGTATACTGCCGTGCAGAAAGTACAGAAGCCTTCAGGTTGCATTTATGTACATTTAAAAAGTTCTGATTTCTCGCATTTTTTCTTCAGTTCTCAGTTGTATCTTGTCCTATAACCCTTAGCTGTCCAAGCCTTCGGAAGTCTCACATGTTCAAATTGATCATTTTGCAATGAAAATAAAGATTCTGTAATTCACATATTTTCAAGTGCTTAATTGAACGTATAAAAATGTTTTGTTAAAACAGATAAATAAAACATATTTATACTTTATTCATCATCAACTTTTTTTTGCATCTTAAATCAACACTGTTAACTGAGCGATGCCATTATTGCCAATGCGCTCTCTCCCATAAAAATGTTTAATGTGACAAAAGGAAAAAAAAAACACATTTTCTGACCACAGCTTAGAAATCCTACGGGAAACATGTGAAACTTTATCATTAAAATAGATCTGTCATGCTATAACATTGTATGTTCTAAATATTTGAAAAACTGAGTTTTCCTCAAGTTTATAATAACATTGTGTTATCCTTTTAAAGGTTTTTTTTAAGCTTTATGTAATCAATATGAATCCCCAAAAACAACGGAGTTGGTCCATTTCTATGCTTGCAGTTTTTTCACTTACCGCTCTGGCTACATACAGTACAGCAGCGGTGTGGGAAATGTACTGTAACTCAGCAAACTACACTGGCGAAGGTGCTGCCGCAGATTGTCCGGTGTGCCGAGATGAATGTTAAAGGGCTCAAATGCAAAAAGAAGAAAAATAAAACAATTTTTTGGGTTGACCACAAATTAATACGAAAACAATTCAAAGCCTGTCAGTTACACAGAGTCTAATGAAAACACTGGTCATGCTCATTAATAGTCATGTACTGTAAGTGCATGATGCTGGGTGTACACCTCGCGTCTGACCCACGTGCCAGAAAATGCATTTACCCCTTCAGTTTTTTAATATTTATTTAAAGTGAGGATGTGTTGAAGAATTAAGAAAACACAGCATGAAATTATCACGATTGATCTTTCTTGGTTTCTTTTTGAGTTCTTGTTTATAGAGCGGCTTTTGTTAAGGCAGGAAGCCGAACTTAATGACTAAAGACAAGGGAAGTCATTAGCCAAACACTGTCTCGTATTCTCATGCAAAATTGGCTCATTTACTGAAAACAGGGACAGAATTCCTAAAACCGAACAGAAGTACTCCTGTAAATCTTTGACCTGTCACAGAATGGCTTAAAATCATTAAAACAGCGACCGCTATAACCTCATTAGTGCAGATCGCATTATATGGTCAAGTACAGTTTTAACAATGAAAATAAACATATAAACTGGACTTATAGAGAAATACATGCAATAAAAGTCCTTGATAATATTAGAATATTATAATTAGAAGCAAGTTACTCGTTACTGTGCACATTTTAGAAACTGTGTCACAATAATGAATATTTTTCATCATAATGAATTCTTTCAGGACATATAAGTGTAATTATTAGGTATGGAAGAAATCACAGCTTGATATTAGCCACTCAGCATTTCTTTCCCTGTCTACCCAGTATTTCCTTGTGATTTCCTGAAACCTGGGAAACTACTGCGCTATAACAGTTTTAAACAGTTACAAACATTTTAAACAGGACGATTGGTACGCAGGCATTGAAATAGGAAGATTATTTTTATGGCTTCCACCACATTTTTAAGGTTTTTAAGATCTATTGTTCAAGCACACACAAGTATTACTTTCAACAATAACCTGTGTTACAGTGTGTAATGTCTAGATTTTACTACGGGTGAGCTTATTCAACATATACTTTTATTTACAATTTCTTTGACACTACTCAGAACACAAAATCAGCCTTATACAGATGGAACAAATTTTTATTTTTTCATAATTAAAATGAATTATTATAACTTCTAGATGTGTGAATGAGGGAGGGGAGGGAAAAACATAAAAACTGCCTATTCTATGACTAAATGGATTTTTGTGACTCACTGAAAAACATAAATAAATTAAACACAGAAAGTATGGACATAATACTATTATGTTAGTTAATACTAAACTAATTATGTGAATTGTACACAAAGAAATCCATTCTCAGGAAACCAATAAAGAAATCACAAGTCCTTTATCGCAAGTTAATCTCTCATAGCTTTCACTTTACTTGAATTGTCTTGCTTTGCAATGAAGACGAGCAACAGAAAAGTATAGCACAGAAAACATTTTGCTGTTAAATACATGTAGATTGTTTTAGATACTGTACTGTCTTTTGTGTACAAGCTTTTTACGTTGGTACTGTAAGTAGGGTCCACTTCAACTTCTCTTCAACCTGCCAAGCATGTTTCTTCAGAGCGCTACTTTTTTCTGACTGACAGAAAATTTATATCACCAGCTATTGCAGAACCCTCTTTGACATCTCAAGCAGATTATCTTATCCCTTGGGGTTTTACCAAAGATCTTCAATAATGCTTCAGCTGATACATATGTACTCGATTATAAACAGATTGTTGTCAAATGTACACAGCAAAGCAGTTAACTCTGTCTGAAAAATATATAAATCCCCCTTTTTAACAGAATAAAGTAGAGAATATTAAGGAAAATATCCGCCTGGATTATAAAAAATACAAAAAGAATAATCTGGAAAGTACCATGTCGAGTAAGCAACATTTACTTTAAACAAGTTTCTATCACCAGTGTTAAGTTCTTATTGTTTTTTTTATGTAATCAAAGTTTATTATTTTGTAGAAACTAATCTATGCTCTATAGCCCCATCAGCCAATAAACTGGTAATATTTCTTAATTATCAAGTTCTCTTTGCCTGAATGTTTTGATTGTGTTTCAAT
This sequence comes from Atractosteus spatula, assembly GCF_055471065.1. Classification (NCBI taxonomy): domain Eukaryota; kingdom Metazoa; phylum Chordata; class Actinopteri; order Semionotiformes; family Lepisosteidae; genus Atractosteus; species Atractosteus spatula. The sequence goes on from NC_142724.1 coordinate 1,579,547, forward strand.
AACAAATTATATTCTTTCTTTAAAGTTTAAATATCTCACAATGAATCTTCAGCATCTATCTTAAAAGGACTCGAGTGTGTCTGGTATGTTAATATCATAGATTCTTGTATAAAGAAGGACTTCTTTGTGTGAGAAAGATTATGCGAGTTTATACACTGCATAATGCCGCAATATGAAACATCCAATGACCAGACAAGGCTACTGTACTATTAATGAAAAGTTATTCTAGCTGATTCATCATCAGTAAAGTAAAAGTTACAACAGAAATTATTGAATTAAATTAATAAAAAATATAAAGCACAAATAATATGTATTTATTCTAATTACATTGTAAATGTAATTTTGCTACTGATCATATTACAAAATACATAGTTAAAATGGTAAAATTTTTAAAAATATTACAGCAATCACCAATAAAAGCGTATATATGCCATATATGTATGTAGGAAACTACTGTATATGTTCTACATACACTATATTTTAGGTTTGTTTGTACATGCTGTATGAATGCTTCGAGTGGTCAGCACTGCCAGTGTGGGAGCTGCAAAGCAACACAGAAACTATTTGTCCTCACATGACAGTTTTATTGTGCTGTTTTATTTTGCAAGAATAATCTCAAATATTTCATATTACATTAAGTGCTTTCTGTTCCTGAGGAATACAAACATACAGTACAGTGCTTATAGCACAATAGACTACAAGTCTGGGGTCCATTTCTGTCTGGAAAGGGAATCAACTGCATTATCAAACTAAAAAAATGTTCACTGCTGGCTGCAAACACTTCTGCACTACCTCCAGTACTTTTTTTAGATGTAAAAATCAAAACCTTTATAGTTCATAGCAGGCACATTTGTGGCTGTTTTGTGTTATAGATGAAGTTCTTTTTCTCATTAAAACCAGCAATCTCTGCTTTCAAGAGTAAATGCAGATGGAACAATTTGTTTTAAACTGTATCCCTTTTTTAGAATGTTAGGGAAATTTCCACATTTATTTACATGTCACGTAATATTTCTCCTGAATCCTGAAACCCCAGTCAAAGATTAAATTTTTTAAAACTCTTGAGAATATCGAATAAATGTAATGGAAAATAACTGCTACATTTTATCAAGATCTTGAAGTACGCAAACCTTTTTTCCCAATTCAGACAAAAAAATGATAGTTTTGTGTGCATTTTTACAACTCAGACAAAGTAAATAAAATCCCTAAATCAACACTGACTAAAATGTGTTACTTTTGCTCAGGTTTTAAATTGTAATTCAAGAATGTTGTACTTTAGCCTAGATATAGATGACTAACCTGATGCATCTCTGCAAATAAAAGATCAAAGTCGCCCAGTTAAATGTTCAAAATAAATCAAAGTGGATGGCATCTGTTCCTCAGCTGTCTTGTCAGATGAATCGCACATCTGATATTCTGGTGGTAAACAAACATGAGTGATTTGTGCATTTTTACTGTCAGAATTCTAAAACACTGCGGCTAGATGGGAAGATATGATACATGCCTCAGTCTAGATGTTACAGAATGTATGCATCAACATTTCTTGCGCAAGAACATCTAGTTTTTAAACAAAGTGATACTTTGTATAAATCGTTGCTTTAGAAATCCAACACACACATCCTTTCTGGACCAATGTTAATCCTTCAAAAACTGCAGTGGCTGGGAATAATATATTTTCAAAACATTTAAAGAGCAGTTATAGTCTTAGAAGGGGATATATATGTGTAAATAAAATGGAGAACTCATCTGTTTCAGTATTCTGCTATACATTTTTCTTAGGGATTATTTTCATGGAATATTATTTTAGCTTAAGTCACTAGAGTTAAAAGCAGAAATAACTAATAAATCATTTTTTACTTTTATCCTGCATTTAGCAATATACAGCAAGTCCTGATGAGACTCCAAAAGGCCTTTTCAATGAGAAAGCTGCTATAGAAAAAGACCACTACAATACTAAATATCAGGATTAGTAGCAATAAGAATAAAAAACATAAAAAACAATTAATACATTTATTATCTCTTTGATTTATTTTTAACGTTAAATTAATATAAAACAAGTAAAGGAATAACATTTTCATTAAGATCAAATAATTTAAGAACCTACATTTATTTATGCAACAAATCTTGGATGTAACCTTTCTATGTGCTAAAATCAACTTTCGATAACAAAGGGCGTAAACACATTTGAAACCAATTCTGTCAGATTGCATTAAATGTTTTTTAAGTATTATTCCAGGATCAGGAGGCTTAGTTGCTCAAATATTTCTCCCAAACTCTGTGCAAGGCATAGAAATTATTAAATGTAGCAATGAATGAGATATAAGGAAATAGTCATATCTGTAATTAACAAAATGCTACATTAAGACAGATGTATCCAATACCACTTTTGGAGCGTTTCGGAGACAACCTATTTCTGCTATTTGTTTCCAGGCCTCTGCATTTTAACATGAGCTCCATGACATTGCTCTGCTGCTTTGTGTTCAGCTCTGCTGGCTTGCTTGTGGCCTATGCGCACATGGTAATGGAACAGTCGAATGATTCGACATCACCTAGCCTCCGCGAGAACAACCAGCCCGACGTCCCACCCGTTGTCATAGTAGGTCAGTTGACAGAATCCAGAATTCCCGATCTCGGGATAACATGGGTTGGTTTTGTTTCTTCATTGTGTGTGCCGGGGGGGTGGGGAGGGTGTGAGTGTGAGCGGCTGCTTATACAGTCAAGTTATAAAGTTTTTGCAGAATCCCAACTGCCTTTTAATGGATACAATAATATTTTAGTGCTTTTTTCATTCTATACTATTTTTTTCATGGTACTTAATCTGGACATTAGTTGTTTTTTTTTTAAAAAGCGATTTTAAGAAAAATTATGCTATTATACATGGTCTCACCCAGTAAGAGTGTAAAATATCGACAGTCCATAATTAATCTTTTCATTTGGATCCACAGCTGAGCCTAACTGCAATGCTCTACTTCCTTGTGTAGCCCTCAGCAATTTGCAGCAAGCTGTGTAGAGCTGTGCCCCAACACGTCAGACTTCATCACAATAGGACAGAAAATGAGCCGGCATGGTAGAAATGAATCAGTCAGGACTGAAGAGTTAAATATTCTGATGCTCTAACCTGGGCAGCAGGGTGGGGCAGTGGTTAGCATCCCTCGCAGTGCTGCAGCCCTGGGTTCAATTCCAGAGCTGGGGTGCTGTCTGTGTGGAGAGTGTATGTTCTCCCCGTGTTCATGTGGGCTTCCTCCAGGTGCTCTGGTTTCCTCCCACAGTCCACAGACATCCTGGTAGGTTAACCGGCTTCTCGGAAAACTGAACCTGGTGCGAGTGTGTGTCTGCTCTGTCATGGACTGGCCTCCTGTCCAGGGCGTACCCCGCTCTGTCATGGACTGGCCTCCTGCCCGGGGTGTACCCTGACTTAATGAAAGGGCTAGAGAATGGATGGATGGATGTTCCAACCTCTGATCTTTGGCAAAACAGTTTGTGTGTCTCGTTCCGTATTCAACTTTCTTAGAAGAGATCTGTGTGCGCCAAATGACCTCCTCAGCTACCCAGACTGTGCTTTAACTACAGAACATCTGCAAGATTTTAACCCAAGCTAATTTTGCATATTTACTCGTAGTACAGTGCAAATTAACACCCTTGAATCTGTGGGCAGTGTGGCAGGAATACCTCTCATGGTAAAGACTGTAAGAGCTACAGTATATTCAAAACCATTAGGTATTTAATTCTCCATGGGAAGCAAACGGGATTGAAGGATTTAGAACAGATGTTCCATTTAGATGACACTTTAGAAATTAAAGAGTTCCTGTGATACTCGCACACATATAGTTCACACAAATGGGTTTAGCGATGTTACGTTTTGCTCGCATTACAAGCGTTATAACCTTATTCCCTTAAAATAACTTCTCGTTTTTTTCAGAGCTTCCGAAAACAAAGAAGAACAACAGAAAAGCGACGGAAAAGATAACAATGAAAGTATGTTCGTTACCTGCACTTTGAACTCTGCTGGCGGGCGTGATCTGCGGCAAACAGTGATAATAAAGAGAGCAGAAAATGTGCCCTTCCAGTTTTCATCTGGAAAATACGCCACATGCGAACATGCGGTACAGTACTGACCGACAGGGCGCTGTCCAGCTCAGGAGAAATTATAACTTTACTACTATCAATAGCGGTGAAGACAATAACAGTTGTATTTGTGTAGCGCGTATGATCCTGAAGGCTGTCAAAACCCTTCATTACTTTATTACCTTTATTATTGACTAAAGGACCCGCTTCGACCGCAACTGTAGAAACTGTCCAGATCAGATCAGATCGGAATAACGGGAAACCGCTTCGCCACTTACTGTAATAATAAGAGACGATACTAATCATAACAGCTTCTTGAATGTTACATTTTCCGACAAGACACGACTCCGAACTTGAATCTGACCAAATAAGAACCTCCGTTGACCTTCACTTAAACCTGACATTTCATTGAACGCTACGAAGGTTTTTTTTTCAAAAACATGGGGGAAAAATTGAAATAAATGTCATAGGCAGAAAGCGAACCCTTTTCCTTTTCTTAAAAAAAAAACACCAGCATAGAGCCATTTCTCTGCTGTTTCAGCACGTTTTGAGTGGGAATGCTCTAAGTAAAGGATACCGATTCCACGTCTTGAATTCACAGGGTGGGATGTCGTCTCGAGGTCTCTCGTGTCCGGATTAATTTTCGTTCAAACCCGCAGCCCGGCTGCCCAGCACCGGCTGCATGCGTTACAAGACTCGGGGTCTGTCTTGTTTCTTCGTGTTTGTGCAGCTTTTATCGTGGCTAGAGTTGGAAAGCCCCCGGCGGAAGTGGTCGGCATCGCTGCCTCGCTGCGCTGGGGCCCCGGGTTCCCATCCGCACATCTGGGGTGCTGTCTGCGTGGAGTCTGTATGCCCCCCCCGTGTTCGCGTAGGTTTTCTCCCACAGTCCAAACCCGAGGTGACTTAATTAGCGTCTGGGGAGAACCGGCCCTGGTGTAAGTGTGTTTGCCCCGCGATGGACTGGCTTCCCGCCCAGGGTGTACCCCGCCTTACGCCCTGCCGCTCCCCGGGACAGGCTCCGGCTCGCCCGCCGCGTTGGGAAAAGCAGTGAGAGGAAGGACCAATGGATGCATGGATGGACGAGAGCTGGTGAAAGAAAAAGACAATCGCACGATTTTAATAAGAAACAAGGAGTCCTGGAAGACAGACGGCCTTGGAGACTGAGGGACAGGTTAGGCCAGGGCCCTGCAGTGTCTCCTGGGGATGGTTAAAACCGGGGAAAGTCAACTCTAATAATAAAGACGGTGCAGAAGTGGGAGAAAAAAAATAGGATCGGTCTGGGATTCTCTGTTTAAGTCAAGATGCATACTTTGTAAATATTTCAACTTGTCTGTTGTATGTTGATGTTGTGTGCCGCTTGCTGTGCGTATTGTATTATTAATAAATGTTAATGTCCCCCCTGTAGTAATCCCGTCGTCTCCTCCACAGAACCGGCTGGTGTCCCGCAGCAAGAAGCCGCGGCCGCCGCCCCCCGCCAACTGCGTGCCGGTGTGGGGGAGCTGCCGCCTGCCCGGCGCCGCCTGCTGCGACCCCTGCGCGTTCTGCCACTGCCGGCTCTTCAAGACGGTCTGCTACTGCCGCATGGGCAACCCGCAGTGCTGAGGGTCCGAGCGTGTGCGGCGGGGTTGGGGGGCTTGGGGCGGGTGGGAGAGAACTGTGATCCCGCGAACCCCCCTCCGGCTCGTGTCCTTCCTTGTGCCTGGAGGTGGCACCGAGATGGCAAAGCAGAGGCAAGACAGCCGCCCTGCGGGGTGCACCCTGTTTCTGTGCAGGTCCCCCAATCCCACAGACCCCCACGTACACCCACACAGGGGGTTTAGACACGTCCTTTAAGTTTGTATGGCAGGTAGGCAGAGGCCTGTTAAAAACAGCCCACAGCTCATTTATGCTAACAGCTAGAAGCACCACACAGACACAGGTTATACCCATAATCATTTAAAAAGCTTGAGAACGAAAGGCCGGGCCTCTGACTCATTGCTAACTGACCTGAAGATCCCCTGCAGCAGTTTCCTGGAAGAGCTTGATCTCTGCTGCTTCCGAAGAGGCCCACTGGGCTGGGCTTCGTCTGCTCCAGCTGCTCCCTGATTCTGTGGGAATCGTGAGCAGCACAAGGGCCCAGTCAGCCCCCCTGTCCTTTCACCCTCGGAGAGCGGCCTTATTGCTGACGGACGGCTCCTGAAGGACTCCTGAAGGACTGCAGAGGGCAGGAAAACAGGCCAAGAGCCGACTTCAGGAGAAACTTCCACTGCCCTACAACCGCAGATGTACGTCTTCACCTGCCCACGCACCGCCATCAGGAAGACAGCAGGTGTCACAAAGCAACAGAAACACCAGCACCTTCACAAGCAGATCTGCTGCTTTCAGACTGATTTCCCCCTTCGACGAGCTGGGCTGTCTGCAGTGAGAGGAGCAGGGCTCGCTGCCTCTCGGAGACCATTCTGCCAGTCCTGTAACCCCCGGCTCTTGAAGCACACCCCCGAGAGGGGGCATGAAACCAGAATCCGCACTCATCTTCATTAAAGCGCGCCCGAGGACACAATCCCATGAGCGTCCCGGTTGAGGAGAGGGGTTGAGAACGCAGAGCTCCAGCACGCAGGCCGCTGTGGGGCTGCTGACCCCACCGGGCCTCGAGCCACGGCTTCTGCCCCGACAGGCTGGTCCTGCTCCTGGGCGGGCCCCCTGCCCTCTGCCCACTGACCTGCGTTGGTTTGCTGGTGTCACTTTACAGGGTAAATAGATAAAATATAAAAAAACAGCGCAAAAATAAAAAAATCCCAGATAAAAAACTTGGAAAGAGGTGAAAAGGCAAACACTAAAATCAATGACTAACCAGATCTGTCTCGAGTAGGGAAAGGCGTTTCCCTGTCTCGGAGGAGCAGGGAGCGAGCGCCCCGAGACTCCTGTACCTCTCATCGCCTGCGGCCTCGCGCAACTTCCCCAGCCTGTCCGAGAGCAGAGAGCTGCAGTGAAGCACCGAGCTCGGTGTCCCTGTCCGTGAGCCCAGCTCTTCTCCCAGTGTCCCGTCCGGCTCCACACTTGTGCCGTTCTCTCACTTCAGTATTTCACACCAGAGCTCTGCCTTCAGCTTCATACTAAGACTGCGCTTGGTTTCCTTTTCCTGTCCCGCAGTCTAAATCACTAGTCTCTCCACCCTGGGGGCTGTCTGCTTGGCGCCATTGTTTACTCTTTCTGCGCTCTCAAAGACTGAACAACCAGGCATGTAAGACACTGAGACTCCCCCAGGTGTGTTCACAGGCACACAACTCTGGGGGTGCAGGAGCTGCCTCACTGCTGCTTTGCATTTCATTTCATGTACACAGTGCCTTTCATCCCAAAGAGTCACGGCCATTCTGCACCAGCAGCCCCACTGCCCAGCAGATCAGGGGGAGGAGTGAGAAACTGCTGCACCGGGTGAATTAAGGGGGAACTTCAGGGAAACCAGATAGTTCAAGCCCAGAGTAGAACTTGGTCAGGACCACGATTTAACATCTAATTAGAGGATAGCACCTCAGACAGAACCGTGAATTTAGGAATTGGTTAGGATATCTCAGTCCAAAAGGAAAGACCACCACCTGCAATAGCAACCTGGTTCTCTCTGAGGTTCTGACATCCCAGGACTGACCAAGCCCAGCCTGGGGCCTGACCAGATCACTCGAGTGAGGTATCCTTCAAAGCTATGCATTCCAAGGCAGCTACGTCACTGTTGTGCTGGATCAATAAACCTATTTCCTAGAACGCAATCAATACCATACGAGTTCTGCCGGATTCGGAGGCAAAGCAGAAGATGAAAAGGAGCCTTCAGAGCTAGTCCGCAATACAACAGGGTTGGGACTTTCTCACTGTACAGCACAGGGAGCGCGTAACCTGTCCACACTCCCCCAAAATGTGTTCTGATCTGGTAGCTTAACAGCACAGTTCAGACTGAGCAGAAGACCCACAATTCGGACAGGTTATAAATGAGAGAAGGTCATTCAGCTCAGCTAGCTACCGTTTGGTAGGTGGTAGTTCATCATTCTGAGGATCTTATCCAGCTGCTTCCTGAATGAAGCTGATGTAACTGCTTCAGTCGCAACGGTGGACGGCCACAACCCTTTGGGAACAGAAGTGCCTTACATTCTTGGTTTTAAATGCACTTCCTGTAGTTCCCACTGTCCATTCCGAGGGCTGTCCCAACCCCTGGAAGTGAAACGTGACCCTTCTTACAAGCAAAGAAGTGGTGTACATTAGCATGATATGTGAGGAGGATAGCAATGGCTGTGTGCACTTTTAAGAAAATATAGCTTCTAATCCATCTTTTCCAAAAGCTATATAATTGTATTTGCCGATGAATAACCTTGGAAATACATAAAATTTCTCAACAGCACTTTTGATAACTCTTTTATGTGTTTTCAGCATTTAGGTTTAAAAATAAATCGGGTTGTACGTCAGAGGTTTTATTTTGTTCTCTATATCCTGTATGTGCTATTGGAGCTCTACCATTCCTGAGTATTTTTAACTCCTGTGCTTGTAATAAGAGATTTGGTTTACATTTCGTTTGTGTCTGTGTGTACCTGAGATCATTTATTAAATATTTACTGCTACAAAGTATCAAGACGTATCAAAATGTGCAGAATGTTTATCTGTATTTTACAAAATATTTTATGTATATCTCATTTAAGATTGTATTTTTTACCAAGAAATACCTGTGAAATGTAAATGTTTTTAAATATTCCTCCATTTGTATGTCTCAGTAAAGAGAGTTTTATTAAAAATGTTTTTTTAATGCTCCAGTTTCTGAAGAGAGATATCAGTTGCACACGGGATTAATCCGGTCTGAGGACATGGAAACGTATGAAACTCAGCTCATCTCCCTTGATTTACAAATCCTTGTCATGTGCAGGTTGGAGGAAGAACTAAGAATTGCTCATACGTTTTTAATCTATACCAACAGTATCAGGCAACAGCAGCTGATTTTTGGACAGGCAGAATAAGGAAAGGTTGCTGGGCTCCTCTGACCTGCTCGTCGCTGTGAGCCCATGTCACAGCAGGAGCTGTGCAGCAGCACGTTGGAGGACTGGAAGTTCACAGGTGATTGGAGAAGAGGTGTGTCACTCAGTGCCATCACCCATCACTCTCCTGGCAAGAGTCCATCCAATTGCTTCTTCTACCTCTGGGGTAGCCTATCCCAGCAAGCAATGGGGGCAAGGCAGGATACTCCCTGGGAGGAACGCCAGTCCATGGTTGGGCACACACCGCCACAGACACACACTCACACCAGGGCCAATTTTCCCAGAAGCTAACGAACCCACCAGTATGTCCTCAGCGTGAGGGAGGAAACCCATGTGAACACGAGGAAAACACAAACTCCACAAGCTAGCACCCCAGGCCTGGGAGTGAACCCAGGGCATCAGCAATGCCGACCAGCACACCGGGGGCCTGTGTGATCACACAAAGCACAGCCTGTACTCCGAACGAGCAGCTCATCTTGGGCTCCCCAGCTGAGGGCCTCTCTGGTAAAAACAGATCCAGGACAGCGCTAGTGACAGGGGGCTTTCGCTAGCCTCTCTCCTGCTTCACACATGTGTCGCAGGTTGGCAAGGCGGAAGAAAACGTGTTCAGGGCGGGAAGCAGGAAGCCGGAGCGCACAGTTTTGTGTGTCTGCCCAGGCGTGGCCTGCCTTCGAGGAACAGCCCGATACTCGCCAGGTTTCGCGCCTCACGGGCCCCCCCCCACGCACTGTGCTTAACGGCCTCCTGCTCCCTCACGCTGACCCAAGCATGCGTGCGTCTGCCAGGGGGTCTGCTCCTGCTCTGAGAAGAGCGCGAGGAGAGCCCGTGTCTGCTGACCCCCCCCCACCGCGTGAGCGCAGTCCTGCAGCCCACATGAGTGAACTAGCCTGACCTTCTTTCCTCCCTGTGCCTCAGTGTGGCAACAATTACCCAGCCAGAGACATCGCGCTAATGGAAAAAACCCAACAGGAAGCCACGAGCAGCTTAGCCAAGAGCAGTGAAACTTCTGTTTGTTTACGTGCATTGTTTTCCTGTTTAAAGCCCTTTAATTCTCTGATTTACTAAAGCTTCTGACCAACTACCTCTGACGAACTGGCACCACATTTAACTCCAGTAAAGAGTTTATGAAACAAGTTCTGTCATCTATTTCTCCAGCACACAGCAGTCTCTAATCCCATGTTAAGTGAGGGGTCATCTCTCTGGGTGTTTATTTCCGTTACGGCACCTTAGGGCTTGCTTTTATAGCCTTGTAACACTTAAAGCAGCAAAATCAGAACATCATGTACTCCGGTCCACGCAGACTGAAGCAACAACTATAACATCCCTTTACAGGACTTCTTTCTGTTTGTTATTTTTAGAAAGTACACAGGATCAGCCCTATCTCAACTTGCAGTGCAATGTGCTTAAATATTTTAACAAATGCATTAAAGAGCTACAAATTGCTCAGGCACAGGGAAACGAGTCGAACGAGATCAAGGGGATTTCCTTCTGCTGGCAGCTTGTGCTGGCTGGGTCAGGGCAAGACCTGGGCACACAATCACACTTTGGATATTAGGAGGTACTGCATTAAGCCATGAGCCATACTCTGCCTTCATTGCAAAACAGCTCAAAACCACTTGAAGCATTACCCGAGACCATCCATCCATTTTCTAACTGCTTCTTCCATTTCAGGGGCACAGGGGAGTCAGAGTCTGTCCTGGCAAGCAATGGCACAAAGCAGGGTACACCCTGGACCCCAGAGGCACCAGTCCATCACAGGGTACACACAGACACACACACTCACACCAGGGCCAGTTTTCCCACCTGAGTATCTTTGTACTGTGGGAGGAGAAAGATAGGAGCTTAAAGCAGGGCCCCAGTGCTGTGCCACCCTGTTACCCAAGACATCGCTTGGTAAATAAAATAGGCCAGGGAAAACAGTCAAATTAATTCCACACCGACAGGAAAAGAGTAAATGGACTGCTCAACGAACACAGGATGACAAAACAGAACCAAGTAATTAATAATAAGTATGACTTCCACAAACAGCAGGATATGGAAACAGTTACCAACTAAATCAATCACCTGTCTGGAAATCGGATCCTGGTGAATAGTCAACATGGATTTAGAAAAGGGAAGCCCTGCCTAACCGCTGTGTTAAACTTTGAAGAGCAATAACAGTAAGGGACACCACATAGAGAATATCATATTTAGGTATATTTAGGTTTTCAGAAGGCAATCTGATAAAGTTCCTCATAAAAGATTAGTTCTCAAATCACAGGTGACATGTAGTGAAATGTGCCTTCGGAGTGAGAATTGGTTCAGGTACAGAGTATCTATAGGAGTACAGATAAGGGTGTAATTACTCAGCCTGGGGTGATGTAATTAGTGGAGTACCACAGGGATCTGTACTAGGACCCCTGTTCTTTCACTGTAACTTAAAATAACAGAATCTAGATCATTCAGTATAAGAACAAGTCAAGTTTGCAGATAATCACAAGTGAGGCCTGTCAAACACGGTAGAACAATTCAAGACATGAGACTGCCTGAACCAACTGGGGGCATCTTGTCAGTGTCATCCGTGTCAGAGGACAACGCCTTACAAAATAATGTAACTACAGGGGGTGTGAGCAAGTGGACCCTTTGTGGTCTTGGGACTTCATTATGGCAGATGACTCTACACCGTGCAGTGCTCTTAAGAGTGCAGGACGACTTCCTGAATTTTGGTCAGAAGGACAGAATTCATCCACACATCTTTGTGCAGTTCTGCTCACACGTCTCCGCTCAGGGCTCGGCCCCGAGAGCCTCGCCTGGGCCCCCCAGGCCCCACTCCGCCGTGCACAGCAGCCCATAAACGCAGATCAAAGTGGGCCGGGGGTGTGGATGGGGAGAACGAGAGCCTTAACGAGCTGGCAGCGCCTGAGCCCGGGCAGTAAAAACACACGAGATGCGAAATGACACGCCGGGTGCCAGATGCACCAGCTGTTTCCCATTGGGCGGCGATATCTTGAAGGTGGACTGAGCAGTTTAGGGGTCTCTTGGGACGGCTGCACTCATGGTAAATTATTCCAGCCTGGGTAATGGCCCACAGATCCACTTATACCCCCCCCCAACCCATCTGACCAGGCGGCGCAGGGCTCACCGAGCTGAGAGACCACTCCCCAGGTGCCTGCTGGGGCCTTTTGGGTAAACAGCTTGATGCCCCCTCCCACTCCCTATAGGCACCACCGCTGCTGCCGCCCTGGGACAGAAAAACCGAGACGCATCAGGGCAGCACCACCTGCTGGTAACTCTCGCCCGAGCGCAACAAGCCATTCTCCACCCCCACCCAAAAAAAATGTAATTGCTTTTTCAACAGGCTCCTGCTCGCTCAAGTTTCCATTTCTCTCGCAAGGAGACCAAGAAAAACGGGGCACGGCCTTGGGGGCTCCACATGTTCTCCTCGGCCGCGCAGTAACCAGCCCCCCTCTCCGCCCAGGCTCCAAGAAACTCCGGAGCCATTCCAGCAGAGCCAACTGCCCACAGAAGTCTTTAAACTGGCCTGTGAAGTTTTAATGTCACCCCCAGGACTGGAGCTTACCAGAAGTCTTCAAGTTAAATAAAAAAACCTTCAGAAGGCGGCAGGTTCTGTCCCAGCTTGCGATGTGGAAAGTCTGAGGCTGCCTGTGTAACTGCAGGGGTAATAACACCCCTGGCTGCCTGCATGACTGGGCCCCATTACCAGAGGAAGTGCTGATCCCTCACAGACTAATGGGGTGTCCCGGCCCAACTTCAAAGGGGAGCCAGGGGTACCAGGGTCACCTGGTTTGTATCGAGCGGCTGCACCAGGCACCTGAACCCTGAGCAGCGCCGGATCCAGGGCGGCCCGACCTGATTCTGACCGGCCTGGGCCAGCTGTCTCACAGAACCGCCCGCCTGCCCACTCCACCGCACGGCAGGCTGGGATAGAAAAAGGGCAAGGATCAACAAGCCTTTGTTTTTTAAAAACAGACTTCTATTGACTTTCAGGATGAACATCTGTAGAATATTTTTTTTAAGAAGCTATTAAAAACGGGGAACTTCCAATTCTTCTCATCACAAGAAACAGCTCATTACTGCATAACATGGCCTTTATTTATATCCCTTCTTTTGACAGAGACTGACAACAAAGGCAAACATTACACAAGCACTTAAGACGTAATGGCAGTAGCTCTGAAACAACTGTTCCCAGTGTCGGTCTCAGCTCAACTCAGACGATACCAGTAATTAAAACAAAGTGTGAGGTCCAGGAGAAGAAAGAAAACGGCATTCATTTCTGCATTTGGGGATACCTTAGAACATCCGATAGAAAATTCCCAGTTTAACACCAGTGTGAAGGCTGAAGGAAGTGCCCCAGCATAGCTGGTCCCTCCTCGTCCCATCTTCCCCCCGGGCCAGACTAGCACTCCTCCTGCCTCCCACACTGCCTCAGAGCAGCCCGACAGGGCCTGCACCGTGCTCCAGGCCTGCAGGCGCAGCGCAGCACAGAGAGCGGGGGGCTGCGGGAGGACAGGGGGCTGCTCAGTAGCGGTAGTGGTCGGGCTTGAAGGGCCCGGCGAGGGGCAGCCCCAGGTATTTGGCCTGCTTCTCGGACAGCTTCGTCAGCTTCACCCCCAGCTTATCCAGGTGCGCGGCGGCCACTTCCTCATCAAGCTGCCGGGGGGGGGAGGGGGAGAGAGAGAGAGAGAGAGAGAGAGAACGTGAACGTCAGACTTGAGCTGCGTTCATTAACACACCTCCTGCACACGGGCATCAGGCTCAGGGCTGTCGTCACCATCTGGGCTGCACAGACGCAGGGCCGGCAAAACCAGGAGCAGCGTTTTGCTCGGAAGCACACTCTTTAACAAGAGCCCAAATGCTGAAAAAGTTTCCACCCCCGTCACCAAGATCAAAAATACAGGAAGTATCCTGCTCTGCAGTTCGAAGGATTTCTCACGCTTTCAGAGGGCAACTTCACGACCCCTCACAGCCCAGGTCCTAACGCCCCTCCGCCTCTTCCGGCCTCTCCCTCAGCCCCACCGCTGTCCCGCTACCCCTCTGCGCTCCGGGCTGTGCTTGCGTGCAGCGCGGATGAGCCTCTTCGTCCCAGTGGATCCGGGTCTGGTCTTCGTTAGAGAGCTTCTGCTGTTCCAGCCCCGACAGGCTGTTTATGCCGAGATTGGGAACACAAACCGACAGGCTGGCTCGGCGTGCCCACGACCCTGGACACGCCACGAGCCGCGTCGTGGCCACTGCTGCCCCCACGGACACCGGGGGCGTTCGCCACGACAGGTCTGCAAGCCGAAAGTGTCCGTCTGTCCGCCCCACCCCAGGGCTGTGCAAGGAGAAGAGCCTGAGCCCCAACACTGCAATGCTTCCACTCACCCTGGAGGAGCCCTGTTCTCCCGTTACTTGAACCTGTAACCGATTTCAACCAACTTCAAATTAAAACGGCGCTGCAACTGAACACTCGAGCCGCTGCCCGCGTGCGCCCCGACTCCGATGCAGGTCCGGCTCCTTGTACACAGATCTCCTCAGCTGTTCTCCGCCGCCCCCCCCACCAGGACACGGGCCACCCCCAGCCCAAGCTGGTGACCTGACTCCCTCTGCCGTCTAGTGGTTGCTCAGGGGGAAATGCGCCCCTCCAGTGGGCCGCGTCATCAGAAAGGTGGTACTTTGAACGCCAGTACACGGCGATCAATAATGAAGACATGCTCCGATCAGAAGGTGATACGGGCCTCCAACTGAAGCAGACATGCTGCCGCAGCAAACGACCGTATTTCAACACACCTGTCTAATGGACACCACTACGTTACACTCACTTCAACCAAGTCACTGGAGAAATCTGCCCGTTAGTCATGGACTCTTCCTGGCTCACTGGCTGAACTGCACTCTGGGTACAGTCTGGGTGAAAACCTCAAAGCCTCTTTCAGAGTGAGCCAGCGAGCAGCAGCTCAGGTTTGAGAGACTCGGCTCCAGCTGCCTTTAGCGGGTGTATTTGGTAGAGGGTGCCCAAGACAAGCATGGATTATACAGGATGGTCTCCAAGGACTGCAAATGTGAATCTACACCAGGGAAATAATTTTTAATAGATCTGGCACTGCAAGCAACAGTTATGAGTGCCCTGCTTGATGCAATGGCCAAGAACACTGCAGATGGTTTACTGCACGAGTGAATTATTAATTACTGTCTCAAAGAGAGCTTGCGTCTTGCGCAGAGCTTTGAAGACTTGGAGAAGCACTAACGGGTGAAGTAACACTCAAATATAGACGCTTATGTGATTTCAAATATACAGTTACAGCAAAAACACTGGAACATCTTGCACTGAGAAACATCCCTCCCCCCCAAGTCACATCTGAAATATTGCGAAATAACTAAAAAAGATGGACTCTGGTCTGCCAAAATATTGAAGCTATTTATAAATTATGGAGGATTATGTTTTATGCCTTCGATTTAAAAAAATGTCAAGGCATGCCAGTTCCCTGAAGTGTCCTGATCAGGACCTGGACATGTTTTTCCAGAGCCCCGGGCCAGCCCACCCTGTCCCCTGCCCCCACAGAGCCGAGCTACAGTACGTCCCCAGCCCAGGAGCGACAGGCAGGGCAATCCCTCCTCCCTGCGCTGGCTGCACGCGAACCCCCCCGGGGTCAGTCAGACACCACTGTGATCCCTTGAGCCTGCCAGGTGTGCAAGGCTGCAGGTTTGTCCTTCTGCAGGGATCTTTAAAAAACCACTTGTGCTGGAGTTTACTCCTTGGCAAGCAGTGCACACAGTCACCCACACCCTGCTCCCTGCACTGCCTTGTGAAGACCATCCCCCTCACACTGGGCGTGGAGCGGAGTGCACACAGGCTGGCATCTGGCTGTTCCCCTGCAACCTGAGACCCAGTCCAACATGCTGGCAGTACATCTGCTCTGCATCGTCCTCTGCAAGCCAATACAGCCTGTGGTGCACACGGGGATGCAGACAGCACCCCCTCATGGATGACAGAGGAAGAGCAAGCTGCTGTGGTGGACCTGCGCAGCGCCCGACTGCTGACCATGCAAAGACAGCAGGGGGCAGAGGGGTGGGGCAAGAGCCACTCCAGGGCACACCGCTATTTCCAAGGCCTCAGCAGACAGCTGGCAGGCCCAGCACATCTGTAAAACATACAGATTCCTTCAGCCAGCAGGCTTCAAACGGAACATTCTGTGCCGCTGATATCTTAATAGGCTGGAGATAAAAAACAGGTGGAAAGCAGACTCAGAAGTATCTACAGGCTTGTTCAGGAGGTCTTGCACCAAGGGGGGGAAGACAATCAGGGTAAAGCACACAGGTCTGAAACAACCCTTTTACACCACCACCAAAAACAAACAGCGATATGATCTGCCCTGTTCTTCAGCTGCCAGGGGAGAGGTAATACAACATCTCGACCTCATCTAGGTGGGGGCGCCCCCTGAGCCCAGGAAGGGAGGCCCGGCGCTGCAGACCCTGCAGGCAGTGCTCTTGCTCTCTCTCGGTTTCACCCCCTCCCCCCCCCCCAGGACTGACCTTCTTGGGCAGGAAGTAGACGCCCAGCGGGTACTTGCTGGTGTTGGTCCACAGCTCGATCTGCGCCAGCACCTGGTTGGTGAAGGAGTTGCTCATGACGAAGCTGGGGTGGCCCATGGCACAGCCCAGGTTCACCAGCCGGCCCTCCGCCAGCAGGATGATGTGGCGCCCGTTCTTCAGCTTGTACCGGTCCACCTGCCGGAGAGAGAGGGGCGATGAGAGGAAGCCGCAGGTGCGGAGCACAGACCTGGAACCAGCTTACCCGCCCGGCTCCACTCCAGAAACGCGGACCGAACGGACAACAGGCTCCTCCCCACCAGCCCAGACAGACCAGCCTCCTCTGGACTGCGGGCCTCGGCGCCGATGGCCAGAGCACCGATACGGATCGCCGCTCAGCCAGGAGCTCCGGGGTCCCGCTGCGAGGGGAGACCGGCTCTTCGCCCCCAGGAGCCCTGGAAGTGTGGAACAGGCTACCCAGCCGCGGCGGTGAAGGCAGACGGTCCAAAGCGTTAAACCAAGGCATGGCAGGTTAAAATCTTCCAATGCGCTTGTAGGGCCATTTCAGGATTGTGAGTTCAAGTTTGGTCAGAATGTTATAGAAAAGATATTGCTGGTCTGGAACCAATCCAGAGAACAACAAACAGACACATTCCAGGGCTTAAAGGGATCAGCTCGACTGACAGGCTGAAGGAACTGAACTCATTCCGCCTGGAACGGAGACAGCTGCAGCGAGAGCCGATACAAGCGCTCGGGCTTGGACGGCCAACCCGGCACACCGCGGACGCTGCGGAGAAACCAGAGGACTCCACGGCAGCACACGGAGGCATGTCTTCGCACAGAGGGCCTGTGGGAGGCCTATACCCTGGGCATTCTTCCTTTCAGGAAACAATTACCTACTAATCACCAAAAATGGGAGCGATGGGTCTTATCACCTCCTCTCGTTTGTAACTTTTTTTTAAGTTCTTATACAACTGCAAGCCATTACTGACTTTCTACTTTGAGTGCTGAAGCCAATGCAAAACACTAAACATACAAGAAAAGCAAATTTAAAGCACCTTGTGTCATTATACTTGCCCAATGAAAGCAATTATCACCCCTTTATAGAAACTGGTTTAAAAACAAGAGAGCAATTTCATTTTAAAACCTTACAGACTTCCTGCGTTCCAGGAACTCCCCTCATTCATCACAGCCCGGCATAAAGGCAGCAGTGTTTTATAGCTGAAGTCACTGTCCTCTGCTGCCAGGGTCTTTTAAAAAACGAATGCATTTCAGAGCAGTTTAGAGATGATCATTTCAGAGCTGGCACCAGATTTAATGCAAGAGTGGGAGTATTTCAGATTCTGTAATTAAAAAAAGAACAGCTCAAAAATAAGGCACTGATTCAGACATCATATCTTTCTGCATAAACAGCCTAGACCGCCCTCTTGTGGCACCTAAGATAACAATATGATTATTGGAGGTCACTGGTCTTTAATGCTGTGCTTTGCTTCGAATTTCATCCTCAGCAATGTGAGGTTGGTGGCAACCGCTAGGAAAACAAACGTGCTACTTGCAGTTCACCCATTAATTGCACGGGTAAATTCACAGTTTAAAAGGCAGATGTGAAGGGATCAGAGAGCTTTTTCTTGAGGAAAACGAACATTCAGCTGCCATCCTGGGTCAAAAATCAGAATCCAACAATCTTGCATCCTGGGCTATCCAGCACCACCACCTCTCCTCTGGCAAAGGAGCTGCAGTCCAAGCACCAGGAACGCCCGACAGGCCCGAGGGCCTGGTTCTGAGCCCGCGAGAAGGGGGGGCTGGCTCACCCTGAGGCGCAGATCCCTGCCACTCACCTGGGGTTTGATGTTGACCTTATCCTGAGCGTTGGCGTTCAGCCACTTCACGTCAATCTCAACGTCGAAGTGACCGATGTTGCACACGATGGCGTCGTCCTTCATCTGCTCGAAGTGCCTGGCAGGAGAGAAACGGGACCGGCGTCCGGGTAAATTTCCAGCCGGAGAGGAGCAGGAGCACCTCTCGGAGGCCTTGACCTTCGCCTTCTCACAGCCACGAGAGGGACCGAGTCAAAGGTCACACTGGCTCCAAACCCGCTGCTCAGCATCCACTCCAGGAACACGTCCGCCAGCGAACGGGTGCTGTACTTGCGATGTATCGGAGGTGTTGGGGAATTTGCCAGTGTCATTATCTGCCAGCACTGCGAAAGCCACTGAAACAGGCAACGGAACCCCGACACCCGACCCCTTCCCCGACCCCGATCCCCTCCACCCCGACCCACCTGCCAAGCAGGATGTCCTCGCAGCCCGTCGTCGTGACGAAGATGTTGCCTTCCTTGCACGCCTCATCCATCGTGGTGACCTCATACCCTGGAGCAAGAGACACGCAGGACACTTGTAGGCTCCCCCACTTCACTGACAACCCCCAAAACAAAAGGGCTCCCCCATTACCCCGAGCTCACGGCGGAGACGGGGCGCCATCAGAGCCGAGGGACTGAAGCGACCGGGCCGGGCCAGACGAGGCGGAGCCCCCAGGCGCGTGGCTGGGGGGGGGGGACTCGGGGACTCACCTTCCATGCTCGCCTGCAGGGCGTTGATGGGGTCGATCTCCGTGACGATGACCCGGGCGCCGAACGCCCGCAGCGCCTGCACGCAGCCCTTGCCCACGTCACCGTAGCCCGCCACCACCGCCACCTTGCCCGCGATCATCACGTCGGTGGCGCGCTTGATCCCGTCGATCAGGGACTCGCGGCAGCCGTACAGGTTGTCAAACTTGCTCTGAGGAAGAGGAGGGAGGAGGAGGAGGGGGGGGGGGCTTTTCATTAGAGGACAGTTCATGCAGGTCAGGCCCCCTGCAGCCCTTGTGGTTTTGACAGAGCCTGGCTGAGTAGCAGCTCCAGCTCTCTGACCCAGGTGGTCAGATGCTGAAGGCAGCAGAGGCTCAGGGCAGAACTGACAGAGACAGGAGAGGCAGACCAGTCCATTTCAGCGTTGGTACAGAATACACTGACACGTACCGCACCACCTAGCCTCTTCAGAACTTTGAGCTTGCAACAATGAGCTTGACCCTCCTACAGTACTGGTCACACATCTTGTCCCATAGGACGCTGCTACCTCAGCCGGGAGGGAGGGGGGCGCTCTAGTTACCTTGGTGACCGAGTCGTTGACGTTGATGGCCGGCACTTTGAGCTCTCCATTCTTCAGCATCTTGTACAGGTTGTGCACACCGGTGGTCGTCTCCTCGGAGATGCCCTTGATCCCTGGAAACCGCAAAGAAGCCGACCAGACCAGTCACGGATTCTGCATCTCCATCAGCCCGGGATAAATAAAGGGCAAAGTGCACCTGCACCAGAACCCCAGTCACAGGTGGCACTGCTTTCAAGAGCTGTTCACATGGCCCGTTTTCAAATACTGCAGCACTCTGTTACAACACGTCAAGGAAGCAACAATTTCTCATGCTACCTGCCGTGCACTCCTATGTATTGGGAGGAAAATGCCATAGGAACAAGCAGGAGACCTTGGTAAAAGCAGGAATGACCCTAACCCTTACCGATACCTAAAATGGAACACGTCGGCCAGTTCCTAGTTCTGCTCCACAGCAGAGCAACGCTGCCACCTTGTGTCCGACAAGGAGCTACAACCACACACCCCAGCACCGGTTCCTGTTCTGCACGTCCACCATAAGGTGGCAGCAGACAGCTCAAACAAGCAAAAGCAGGGGTCCAGAGCAGAGGAAACTGAAACGGCCAAAGGATCAGGAATGGTTGATCTTGACTGCAAAGACTACAAGTATGTCCCCAGACAATCACGCTTTTTTGAGCAGGGTCTTCTGCAGTTTATGCGAACGTCACCATATTCAGTGAGGATGCTGGATCCTGTTGCATATTCAGACTATATTCTAGACAGTTCTAGACAGGCAGCAACCAGCTTCACACAGGAAGCAGGTGCATGGTATTCTTGAGCTAATGGAAGATGCGTGAAAAATGATTCTGGACCAGGAGAGAAAATGGGGTTACCTGCCAGCAGTTTGGGGTACTTCTTGTGCACCAGGTTAGTGAGGTCACCCCCGTCATCCAGGATCATATTGAGGGGCTGCCCGTCCTTGAAGTAGATGGTCTGCTCGATGCACCACAAATATTCCTCATCCGTCTCTCCCTTCCAGGCGTACACTGCGCAGGAGACGGCCCAGGGGCGAAGGGCAACATGCTGGTTAGCGACTGTGTGGTTGTCATGAGGATGACTACAGCACAAAGGCTTCTGGGAAACTTCAAGACCTTCACACATTGACATTGCGACAGGTGGCCCTACGATATACTGCAAAAGGAAGCAAAATACCACGACAAACTCCTCCATTAACCTCCATTGAGTTTATTCACTGGTTCAGCCTTGCCCTGACCAGCTGCTGTTAAGCGCAAAGGAAGCCCTCCAGTGTGGGCCAGCTCCCGTCACCTTTCAGCTTCACTACTGCCATCGTGATCATCGTTAACGTTTCACATTAGTCCCTCCCAAAGCACACAGCCTTGTAGAGCCCAGCTGAAAGACATCAGTGTTCCCCCTAAACTGTCCCGTTCCTCCCAACGAGAGCACAAGCCACAAGGGCACCTCTGAACACTCTTAATGCCCAGCCCATCTCCCACTCCAGACCCAGTTCTCACAAGCAGGAGTCGAGTGATGCAGCAAAGCGCAAGCTGAACTGTGACTGACAGAGCACCTCGCCCACATCCACTGCCTCCTGCGTAAGGAGCTGCATCCGTTTGCATTCCAGAACCAAACACACACGATTCTTTCACTCGAGCAGTATAGGAGGGTTTAAACTGGTGTGCTAGAGCCTCAGGCCTCCTGCTGACACCTCACATTCTTAACTACATTGGACCTTTGGGCCAGTTAAGCTCCTGTGGAAACAATGACAGTTCCAGCTAAAGGATAATGGGAGGAAAAAAACATTGACATTCTTCTTGTATTCATGGACAGAAATCGTTACGCTTCTCTCAGCTCAAACATAATCTGCTCTGGGGGGCAGCAGCCCTCTGTGCTGCGTGAGGGCACTGATGTTCCAGTTACTGGACAGCCCTTGAGGAGCCTGGGCCTTCACTGGCACTCAAGAGAGGACAACGTCACGGGTCAGACCGAGCGCAGGGTTCACCTGGAGCAAAGCCAACAGCTCAACAGCTCTCCGGCCCAGCTGTCAACCCCTGGAAAAGGCCACAGGCCTGTGCGAAGTGGAGGAAACCTTGCTGAGTCACTCAGCTGCCTCAGGAAGGGAGATCAGAAGTCACTCGAGTTGCTCTCAGAGACAGTGAGCCCACAGGGCAAGGTGGGGCAGGGAGTCCCAGCCTTCCCCCGCCTGCCGAGAGCACAGAGCTCCTGCTGCAACAGCGCAGACCACAGACAGCGGCAGGGGCCCGGCCCGGGGCACAGCGAAACCGGACCGCCCGCCCTGGTCGACGGCAGAGCGCTTACCTGGGACGCCGGCCTTGGCGATGGCGGCCGCGGCGTGGTCCTGCGTGGAGAAGATGTTGCAGCTGGACCACTGGACCTGCGGGACGGAGACGGACAAGCGGGTGAGACGCAGACCAGGCGCCCATCACGGCGAGGACCTGCTGTGGGCGCACCGCACGGCTGCTCCACCGTCAGCCTCCTTCCTACAGCCCACATTTCACATCCGACACGGCGGCCTGAGTGCGGAGCCAACCGATTGAGGCACACCCTCGGGGAGAAAGCCGAGGCCCCAGCACGAGGGGGGTCAGCTGAACCTGCAGCCAACGGCCCTGTGCCTGGGGAAGGAACCGCAGGGACGGGGGGGATAGGGTGCAGCTGGGCCGGCTGGCGGAAGCCCGTGGCCCGCGGCGCGGTGCAGACCCGGACCCAGGAGCGCTGCCGCCCTCACCCAGGCACGACGGGTCAGGGAGTATCTGCACAGCTGCCTTTGAGCACGTAAAGGCTCCTGAACGGAGCGCCTGTCATTCCAGAAGCTGCGCGGGGAACTGCAGCTGCCCGGAGCACAGCTGCACACTCACGCTAACCTGCCCAACCGGCTCCTCGGCCAGACCCGCTCCCAGCGCCGCAGTGTCCCGCTCAGTCAGGCAAACGTTTCAGGACAAAAAAAAAAAGAACGCAGGAATGTACCAGGACGGGGAAAATTGCTATCATGGGCTGCACGCAAGAACTGACAAAGCAGGCAGGCAGCTGCAGCACGATCCCCTTCCAGCAACTCCCACACATCGAGCTGCCAGCCTGATGCAGGGAGGAAGGAGGAGCAGGAGGCAACTGCACACGCAGGGCTGCGAGCCTGCGGACAGGGGGGGCAGCACTCTCACCTCGGCCCCCAGGGCACGCAGGGTCTCGATCAGCACGGCGGTCTGCAGGGTCATGTGGAGGCAGCCAGCGATGCGCGCGCCCTTCAGCGGCTTGGACTCGCCGTACAGCTCCCTCATCTTCATCAGCCCCGGCATCTCGTTCTCCGCGATCTCGATGGCCTTGCGCCCCCAGTCGGCCAGGCTGATGTCAGCTGTAAGGGGGGGGGGAGAGAAGGTCAGGACCCCAAAATGGAGACTGGCTCTGCATGGCACACAAGTTCCTGTGGGGCTACACTGACGTACATCAGTGCCTACACTGATGCCTTCATCGTGCTCCCCAGCAGCAGCCCCAGCCCACAGACACGCCAAGCAGCTACTCAGATTTTTACCACTAAAAAAAAAATCACTTTATTTCACTGTGGGGCAGGCTGTGACGTTACCGGCTGATACCACGGCTATTCTCCAGTGCAGAAATCTGCCCTCGCATAACCTCCACCCCGCCCCCACCTCCGTGCGCGGCCGTTGTGCAAGGTTATTAAATCACGCATATTGGTCATTTCGCTCAAGTCCCAAGTCCAAGTCCAACTCCACCGGCCCACGTGGGCGTGCGCTTGCTCGCTCGCTCGCGCGGCCAGGAATAGAATCTGCTGCGGCTGTCAATCAACTCAGGCCGGCGCGAACTGCATTCTAGGAGATGTAGTTTTTTCTGCGAGGGGAGGCCGGCACGCAGCAACGGCGTCGGCCGATCAGCCGAACTACAAGTGCCGACACGCTCTGGTGTTCCGACAGATCCGGCTCACGGAAACCATGCTGTCTCTTCGAATGGAGTTTAAACACGTTAGTGCCACAGAAAAGTCTATCAAATGAACTTGGCTTCACTGACATGCAGTACATGTACTTCTTCAAATATTTCATCCAGAGAAGCACAAGATCTTCTGTTCGAGCTAACCCGGGACAGTTTCTTTAAAGCTGAAAAAAATCTGTTCTGTATAGCCGGTGCAGCAGTGCCCACAACGCATACCTGAAAGGATACTGAACGCCGTAATCGCTTGGTTTATCAGGCATACGAAGGGACTGAAAAGAAAAGAAAAAACCCAAACGCTTTTCGCGTTTCATAACACCTGCGCGTCAGTCAAAAGGCATGGCTCCTGTCCCCACGAAAACACGTTTAGCATGACAAAAACAGACCAGCGCCAGAGGAAGATAATTCTAAAACGCATACTGACCCACTTTGAAAGGCAGCTTTTCAGACATGTTTGTGTTTGGAGCGCGGGTGTCCGAGATACAGCAGGAGACGAGCCACAGACCGCCGGCTGCACAGAGCGGGGAAGAGTGGGCGGCCGCCAGCGGGGCTACAAGTACAGTCGCCTGCTTCCATATTCATGAGCTCATTTGCATATCCAAATCCATCCGTAAGGCGGCGGGGGGCGGGGCTTGGGGGTGGGGCGGGTAGCGCTCCTGGATAGGCCGCGACTCGCGACCGCCGCAGCCAATAGGCGGCCACGCGTGTCAGTGGGCGGGGCGGAGGTTCCAGCGTGCGCTTTAGGCTCCTGGCTGATAAGGTTATTTTAGTTTTGTACAGTGAAGTATTTTTGGTCCGAGCTGAATAAGGTTCATCTGCTTCTGACGTTTTCTTTGTAAGTGCTTACCTATTAGACTTTTTCAAGTAAAATGTTTTCAGAAGATCCAGATTAAGAATTGGGATTGAATATATTTAGCTCTGATAGTTTTAGTTTTCACGCACCTTGGTAATTAATATGACAATTGGGGAAATGTTATTGATATTTTATTTGCTTACGGTTACAGTTACTGTTATATAAGCATATTCTCCCCGCTGATTATAAGGGCATCTCTGGCTGTAGTTCGAATACTCTACTGCTACACCCGATAACCTATTTAAAACTATTTCACGTAAAAATATTAATTGCGCCCGCTGTGAAGTCTTGTAACCCGCACCTTATCAGCCACACCGATCTCCGAGATCTCTGACATTTTGACCACTTTTACTTTCGGCTCTTTTCACAGTTTGAGAGTGCAGAGGCGAGCGCGAAGCAAACGGAATGAGCTCAGGTGTTTTCACGTTTCTGTTCCTTTGGGATTTTGTTTCTTCGTCTTCAGCGTTTAGTGCCGAAAGAGCGCTTCGAGAGCCCTGCCTGAGCTGCTACTGGCTCGTCATGGAAGAGACGAGCTGGGGCTTATCTGTAAGCCTGTTGAACGTGATTCTTCTTTATATCTCTGACGGTTTAAAGGTTCAGACCCACACCGCCCATTCATCAAAAAGAGACATGCAGTTCATACTGTAGCGGCCTCGAGTTCACGTGGGTATGCGCCCCCCACCGCTGGGGACTCGAACCCGGGCCTCCGGCGTCGCTCAACAGGGACCCGGCCACTTGAGCTAAAGCCCGAAGATGGGCAGAAACAGAAAACAGAAATGAAGAAACCATGCTCGGCCATTACATATTTCAGCGGTTATGACACAAATAATTCGAGTCCAGGGGCGCTAGCTGCCAGTAAGGGGCCACGGCTGGCGCTCAGTCAGCCGTGAGGAGTGATGGGAGTCGTGCGACCCTACAGAGGGGCAGGTAACACAAGCAAGACGTGAAAACAGGGAGCAAAGTCCGTCTTGACGGCAGTACCTCTGGCCGGGAGGAGCAGCGGAGCTCAGCCAAAGATGCGGCGTCGCGTAACAGGAGCGGGGCTCCGACTCCCGGCCCCGCCTCCAGAAGTCACGTCAGGCGTGGCAGCTCAGGGCTTCGCCTGACCGGCGCTCCACACCAGCCTCGGCAACAGTGTTGAGAAACCCTGAGCTGCAGACATCCAACGTTGGCACACGTTTTAAACCGGGAACAGAAGAGGAAAAAATATATATATATATCTTAGGAGCTGGAAAGACCTACCTGAGTCATCAAGCCTGAAGGTCTGAAAGATGGCCCTGGAAGTACCTGCCACAAAAGCAGGGTCAAGAAATGCATTCAGCCTGCCCTCTTGGTTTCTAATCAGGGGAAAAGGAAAAGATTGTTCAAATGAACCAAAACTGTACAGTATCGTATCACAACCAGCTTCTGTAGAACACCAGGAGGTATCGACCCTCCTCTAAGTTTTGACACATCATGGGAAATTATCTCCTTATGATGGTCTGGAAGAAATTGCAACTTGATGTTCTCCGACAACTATGCCATTTTACATTCCCTCCGACCCATAGTTCTCTCCTTTCAAATCACTCATGTTTACCCTGAATTGACCCTTGGAGAAGTTTCCCCTGGTTTAAATTAAGCAGGTTAATGGTAGCAGAAATGACGAGGGCAACATTTTGAATACTTCAAGAGTAAGAGCACTACCTGGATGACGGTGGCAGGCAGGAAGACAAACCTGTTCTCGCCAAGGGCAGCACCGCGCAGCCAAGCAGCAGTCCCACAATGCTCCACTCCCGAGCTGCTGCTACATCGTTGAGACTTCATGCTTAATATGCAAAACCCACCGTGGAAAATGCAATAAACGCTTTCGGAACCTGCTTTCAACAGGGAGGCTGTGGCGTTTTTGCATGTGACAGCAAGTGCATTTAAACTCTACACAGGAGTCAAAGAAAGGCTTCTGGGGTGAGGCCACCAGACATCTCTTAATACAGTACGTCGCATATAACCATAAGCATAAAAAAGGTCCATCTGCATTCTTTATATAGCTATTCCAGCTATATAAAGACAACGAACTGCTTAAAAATATACCTAACTGAATCTTAATTGAGAATTAAGACCAGTGACAAAAAATTAATCAAGAAGTTTAATGACCATTCAGATAATAGATTCATCTGAATCATTAAAACATATAAATGTATACATGCTACTGCTTGTGTTACACCTCGCAAATATCAATTTACACTGCAGTTCCTGTGTAGAAAATGTACAGCATGTTTGTTTTAATTCAACAGTAATATCCCTCTCATTCAGCATGAAAACACTTGTCAGTTTTGTGCCAGTTTGACCGATCAACTAACTTTTTTTGCCTATGGTTAAAACAACCACAAGTTTTTACTTTGTCATTACAAAAACATTTTTTCCCCAAAGCAGTTAAAGAGCTAATGACAAAAAATGTAATCGTGTCAACCAATGCCATTCAGACAGATTGGGTCAGACAGGTTTCTCTATGTGCGGGGCACCTGCTCAGGTAATTTAAACTCCATTAACTTTAGTCTTCACATGCTTAGAGAATGATGTTTAAGTAAAATGCAAGAAATGACATATTTGGCAAAAGTTTAATTCTGGTGTACCGTGAGCACGAGAAGGTAGGCGGGCACAGAAATATAAAAAAAAAGATAAATATTGACAGAATAAAGAAAAACCTGAATTTGCATGTATACTGGAATACCTTCAAGTATTTCTGTGCATTTCATTTTAAATACAGTTACTGCATGTATGTCATTGTATTCTAACCTCTCTTGTAATAGGTTCTTACAAACAAACTATAAATATTTTTGATAGATATTTCCTTCTCAGAAAAGCAAACACGAAAACTGCCATTAAATACCAAAAGGAACTACATAAATGTTAAGGAACATTAATTCATTGAAACCCCTAACTTTAAATAATCCTAGCCCCTTTAATCCTTTTAGGACTATATTTCAACCTGACAAAATACCACATTCCACTCTTAAAAGCTTGCTAATAAAAAAGCCAATCAGAAAATCTCAAACTCATCCTTCCTGAAACTTTATTATAGCATAAAAATATTCTGAAGGAATACAAAAAAAAGTCTAATCAATGAAAATGCAGAAACACGATTAGCCAGTTTAACTCCAGAGCTGCACCCTACCAACAGTGGGCATCCAGTTCCCTGCTCACTGGTAATCCGATTTAGAAACAATAATAATATTGGAAACTCTGAGGCAGGAATTAGGTCACGTGCAAGCTTGCTGTTCCACTGCACTGCAGCTCTCCAATACAACCAGCACCTTAACCGTCACACCAGGGATCCTCACTGCTGGCAACAAGAGAGCCGCAGGGCCTTCCTCCCACCTGAGCTCTTAACGTACTGAATCATTTAACCAATTAACCCTCCTATGACTAGCGTCCAGGCCTTTACTTATCGAGCGGGCCTGTTCCTCTGTAATGCCCACAGGGCTGTCTCTCCAGAACCTGCAATGAGGACCACTGCGTTATTAAATCACACAATCAGGGAGCTGGTTGAGCACAATTCTGCAGCGCCTGCGATTCGGACTGGGACAGCTGCAGGTGGAGCAGGGATATTGCGTTGAGAAATCTACTGCTGTTGTGCACTGAAGTAACGCATGTGCACAGTATAAAGCAACGACGTTCCATAACGAGCAGAGGAGTGCAGCAAAGAGTCTCAAAGCATGAGGGCTGGTGTACTGTAGTGAATTCGTCAGGGATCTGTAAGAGTACACGGACGTCTGAAAGGAGAGGTTCTTTTATCCCGAGATGGAAGATGGTTTGAAAGATAAGCCTTTACACCCCCTTCACTGCTTTGGGATGATATTAAGAGCTACAGGTATTGGAGTATTAATCTTTTTTTTCTTTTTAAGATTTTTTTTTTCTCCCAGCAGAACACGATACAACCATTGTGTCAGCTGACAAAGTCTTTTCTTTCTTTTTTTTTTATCCGTTGGCCTGATGTTGACACTGTGCCAAGACGGACTACACAGCCTCAGCCCAGCGCTCCAGGTCTTTCATATCATCCTCGTCTTCCTCTTCCTTCTTCTTTGCTGAAAACCAGATTAATAAAGGCTGTTAGCACAAGCACAAAATTTCTCATATCACAGACATGAACTGTACTTGATAATGAAGTACAGAGATGTCAATTACCATGACACAAAAGTACTGACAGATAACTTTTATGATTTGGTTAGTATTGATGCGGAGGTCTGCACAAAACAAACACTATTTGCTTCCTCAAATACCTGCTACACCTCCAGCATCTGTTCTTACAGATCAGTATCCAGGTCTGGAAATGCTCCATGAGGTCATGTTTTCCAGAGGAGAGGAACAGAATTGAAGTTAATTCAATATGCTTAGTTCCTGATCTGTGTCTGTAAAATACAGGATTGCATTCTAACCCTTCGACGCGAGAGGCAATCCGTTTTTCTTAACTTTAAAATGAGTAAAGCTGTCGATACTCGAGCTGGCCTGTTATTTTACCTGGTCTGGCAGGTAGCGACGTGGAGGGTACGTTGGGCAGCGGTACATTTTCAGTGCCACCAATCTCCAGGAGGTTTTTATCTAATTCCTCTTGCTCTAATTCCTCCAGTTCTGCCATTAGCTCATCCTGGAAAAGAGAAGAGCCGAGCCCATTAGGGTCAACACAACAATCCATCTGGCCATCAGAGCAGTGCAGGGCTAAATCTCTCTTGGTGCCAGAGCCCAGGCTTCAGAAAAACAAAAGAGTGACCCCAATCCCATCTTCTCTCGTACCTCGTCGAACTCCTCCCCGAATCCTACGGGCTTGGATATCGCGTCCGAGATCTCCTGAGCCAGCTCCTGCTGTTCTGTGATGTCCTGCATCAAGTCGTCGACTTTATCGATGTCCCTGAGGAAGACCGATTCAGAGAGCCAGTCAGGCCCAAGTCTACTCTTTCGTCACTGTGTGCATCAGAAACACTAAAGTCCAGAAGAACTAACACTACATCCCCTCAGGCAGGTCTGCAACTTCTGTAACCTGGAGTATAGTTTCTCCAGGAATCTGGAAACAACATGAATTTTACTTGACACAGAGCTATTCCCACTGCTATCCCAATAGTTGTTATCATTTATAGGAGACTCTTCATTGGATTATCTCTACATTTCTTTCAGTGTGTAAATTTCAATATTCTTCTGCCTTTCAGTTTGTCCAACACATCAAATTACAGTACAAAAAAGAAAAAAATCGGCCCACGTCAGTTGTGCTGGGTTGGTTGACCCCCTCTGAGAAACACACTTGATCTTCCCTTGCTCAGATCTCCGCCAGACATACACAACCTCACTTATCCTGCTACAATCATCCTGATTTCTAAAACTAGTAAGGAATCCTGTGACTCATTGCTTTGTAACCGTTTTTAAGTGTAAACCTTCTTACAAATTCACAATTGTTTTGCATCTACAGTCTACAATCCTGAGACAAACCTAATTTTTTAACCTTACACCCGAAGAAGGATCCACAGCCGAAACGTTGCGTTTTCTTTCTTCTCTTTTCAGCAGGGAATAAACCTATTACTTGTTCCTGCTTTTTTAACCGTTTTTTTTAACTGAAGTACTGTTTCCACTACAATACAGCTCACCCCACTGTTCAAGTGCTCTAAACGGGGCCGCTTAACGCTCTTCCACCCTGACAGCTGACCGCAGATTTAAACGGGCTGTACCCTACTGTCACAGGACTCGCGGTACATCAGCGCAGAGAGGCACCGGCTGTGTGCAGGTGCTCAGTAAGACCCATCGACAGGCTGGAGGTGGGGACCCCTTACATGTTTTCATGGGCGGCCTTCATGGCCTTGGCCGCGAAGCCCATGTTCTTGAGCACTTCGGTGTTGGTGTTCGCATTCTCCAGCGCTTCCCTCTGGAACTCGATGGTGGACAGCGTGCCGTCGATCTGCGCCAGCTGCTTCTCGTACCTCTTCTTGCGCTTCAAGGCCTGCAAAGCAGCTGCACGCCGGAGAGGAGAGACAGGCCGGTCAGCACAAGCAAGTCCGGTTCCACAAGGGCACGTGTGGCGCAAGACGCACCAGCGCTGCAAAAATCGCTCAGTATCTTATTAACATGCGTTTTAATTTCTACATTTGTTCCCCTGCCCAATTCTCTTTGCTTTGAGGTCTTTTTCTTTTCTCTTTTTTTCCCAGCATTTCTCAGGAGAAGGGAAATAAGTTGAAATAAAATAAAAGTTTGCAATTCTAAAAATAATAAGCCCGCCCATGCATGAATTTCAAAACTACTTCAAAGCTAGGCGACATTTTCCTTCAGCAACAGAAAATTTGCTTCCTTTAGAATCCTGCGGATTGCATGACTAGAGTAACAAACCACACACCAAGTCTTGGGCCGTGTTGGTTTTTGTCCTTGTGACCATCAAGAGCAGTGCCTCCTGTACTGAGGAAGTTTCCTTCAGTGACTGCCAAGCAGGTCTCACTGGCCTCACACAGAGCAGAGCAGCAGCATTACTGACAGGAGAGTGTATACATTTACAGCAAAAGAAAGGGTGATATTCCTAATATAATCACCTGAAAGAAAAATACCATCCTGTATATAAACCTTTTGGACGGCCTTTGTTTTCCCCATCTTCAACGTCTACAGCTTTCCCTGCTATAATACAAAATACAGCACCGTTCACTGCAGCCACAAAACTGCACTGGATATAAATTGTTAAAGCATTTGTGAAGAACATATCAGGTCAGTCACTCAGTGCTTGGTGGGAAGGGGAGAAGGAGCTACAGCAATTGTCAAGTGTGCTCGTCAATCCATCATGGCTTCACTTGAGCACCACCAAACTCTTCCTTATTGAAGCAACTCCAGACTCAAAACCGTCTTCTAAAGAAGAGCCTTTACTCAACTGGTTCGGTTATTTAACCCTCTGCTCCTACTGTATTCAGTACCACCATCTGCTGTCTCCTCTCACTGTGTATTCTCATTGTGCAAATCTTGTGTACTTTTTTTGTTGGTGTTGTTCTGAAAAGCGCTTTGAGAAACCACTTGTAAAGGCACGATATAAAATAAAGTTTATCATCATTATAAAACCGGCTTTCTTCCATCCCAAACATTTAGCCAGCTCCTCCAGGACTGTTGCTATAGAAAGCTCCCTCAGAGGAACAGGACAGGCTACACGCAGGGCTCTAGCTCTGCCAACGTACCCTTTTAGTGAAACCCCAACGGTGCAGAGGGACCCCCCCCCACGAGAGATTACAACTGCATATTCCAGGTACAGCACTCTGTGCACATGCGCGGGCAGTACAGACGCATTAATATTCATGAAGTCATCTCATCTGCTGAGGCCCACTGTGCAGGGGACTTGCTCATCTGTGGTAACCTGCCCACACCTTTACGGTACAAGCAGACGTATCAGATTCTCTTCACAGAACAGTAAAGGTGAACAGAATTATCCACTCACCAGTGGCATGATCACAGGACTGTGTTTCCTCCACACAGCCCGATTTCCGACACCTGCACAGGGTCTGTACACCATATTGGACAAAGGAGCAAGATCCAGGCAGTGTTGGTTTTATTTTTTTTGTCAGAGGCGCTCGATGAAAATATAACTCCTAAATCTGGGAGGGGTTGGGAATGCTATAATTGCAATTCAAGAGGGAAAAAACACACCCCTCCTATCTTTCCGGTGGAAGTATTCCCAGCATAGCAACACTGAAAATATTTGCATGGCACACATCATCTAGGTGTCAGTCATATAACAATATGATAACTAATCAAATAAAAACCAGTAATATAATGCAACTGCAGTCGTAAGAACTGCAGAGTGCAGCTCAGATCAGCTACTGTTCTTGTCTCTTGAACTAAAAAACAACTTTAAAAAACTCAATATAATTGAACTGAAAATTAACATTTTTCTAATGCATTCAGCACAGAATGCTTGTAGACTGACAGCAATGGGGAAGCAAGTACCTCTCCTTTTGTTGATCTCAAAAGCAATTATTTCCGACATTTCATTTAACTATGTCTTTTCCTTGACCAGATATGTCCATAACAAAAAGATTGTCATGTACACCGCTGACCAGAGCCCCACTGATACAGCGGGGTGTTAACTGGAGTGACCCAAGGAAAAAAAACTCACTCAAGGGCACAACAGACAGAATCTGAACCCATTACCCTCCAGTCTGGAGTCTGGAGTCCAGAGCCCTGAATTACTGCTCCATGTGGCAGGAAGCCAGGATTATAAAACACATTAAGCAGATTTTTCGATTTTCCAAAACATAAAACGAGTTCCCTCTTCACTCTGGCGTTGTTAGTGTTCAACAACAGGACGGGTGGCAGCCTTTTTAGGAGACGTAAAGTAAAAATGACCTCTTAAAACTGCGCTCCCTCGTAACTTCAATTGCACAACAGACCTCCAACACGAAGGTTACTTCCTGAAACTGCAGGGAACTTCAGGAACAAGGTGTGGGAATGCGGACGGTGCGGGGGCAACTCCATCACTTCCTGTCTCGCTGAGGAGTGTTTTAATGTTGAGGGGACAAGGGAGGCAGCTGTCGCCGGGTTCATGGGTAGTAACTACACCCACCGGCGATCTCCGACCCGAAACTGACCGCCGGGGCTGGAGTGCGCGCAGCCGGACAGGGTTCAGTCCGGAAGCTCTGGTTAACAACGCCAGCGAGCTTAATGGCCATGATGTCATCGACTGGCTCGGCGAGTTCGTTCCCGTCACACCGGTTTGAAAGTATCCCTGCAGACCTCGGGCGAGCCCCCCACCCCACCCCACCCCAGTCGCCACACTCCCTAGTGCTGGAAACGCATCTCTATCCCAATCCTCATCTAGTCGTCCATTCCCGCCGACGCCCCGAAGTTTCTGAAAATAAACCACAGTCGGTCCCTGGTGGCGGGGGGGGGGGGGCAGTTGCTGCCCGAGTCTCTCCTGACGCCGGAGCCGCAGCAGTTTCTGCCCGATGTCGCCCAGACAGCCGCCACAAGACACGACGGCGACAAGTGTCGGAGGACTCAGCGGATCGCGATCGAAGCCAGACGGGGTCATTACTTTAAAAGGTTCATCCCTCGAATTAACCACCCCCCATCGCGACTTTCCCCCCCCCACACACACACTAACTGCACCGCCGGAGTGAAGAGCTGCCCCTCATGTCACCCACCTAAACCTCCGTGTGGCTCGGAAGAGCGAAAGAGCCCGAACTGCCGGTTCCCCCGGCCCCCTTACCTCTCTTGTTTTTAGTGCCGTGTTTCTTAGCGGTCAGCAGCTCCTGGTCGATCTTCTTCTCCAGGAATTCCTGCTTTTTGGTCAACATCTCCTCCGTGTCGCGAAGCCTCTGGATCGCCTCCTGCGGGCTCGGAGACTTACCCGCTTTCCCCCCGCTCCCGAAAATCTTCCCGAACAAAGACATTATTAAACAAAACGGGGGCTAAAACGACGCCGAAAAAAAAACCAGCCACGGCCTCCCCGGCGCTGTACACGGAGGGAGAAGAGTGCGCAGGTCGCTCGGAGAGACTCGGTGCTTGCAGGCCTGTCACTCGCCCTGCTGTGTTTATTTCTTCCTCCTCTTGTTGACCAGGCCTCGTGATGTCACCGTCGTCACCGGGGCGTCGGTCACGCGGGCGTGCGTCAGCGGGGCCCCGGGGGCGGGGCTTCCCGAGCGCCCTAAAGGGGTCGTCACTTCCGGGCCGAGTGATCGGCGCCTTTGAACTGGCCTGGCGTGCTTTGTAACTGACTTCGCTGTTACACACGCACGTGATTATATACATGATGTGTAATGGTCTGGGACGAGTCCTATGTTCTGAACAGTTCAAAATAGATGTAAAGGCGTGTGGATAGACTATATCGAAATGTAAGAACATGAAAGTTATGCGGACCTTATCTTTTTTTACCTTGTTTAATTTGTTTTTCATGAAGTGTCATTGTATTATATATAGTATTATAGTATCAACGATGTTATTGATATTGTAACGCTTACGGCCGTCAGGTACTGTGTAAGAGCCGGCGTACCAGAGCAGGTGACGTCACCGCCCTTCCCTATGATAGCAGGACTACAGCTACTGGGCTGGAAAGAGATCTCTCTTTAGCTCACGGGGTTGGGTCGCTGCAGAGAGACGCGGAAGTCCCGGGTTCGAGCCCCGGACGGTGTGGGGCCGACCTGATGCGGCAAGGGCGCCCGCCGGAGCCCCCGTTGCGTTACAATATGTTATATGCACTCTTGTTTGTATTGTGTGTATTTATGTTGTTATAATAAAAAAGTTTGCTTTGAGAACGGTTGGCGGCCTCTTCTGAAAGCTGACGTGCGAAGCATATTTCTAATTTGAAGGAACAGGGGGAGAGATTCGTTTCCTCGCTGAAAGGTGAAAAGTAAAAAAAAAAACAGCACAAATTCGCTCGACTTTGCCCGCCGCCATTTCATCATGCTTTAACCTTTTACTGCTGGTACAGGGGCTGCATCTGCACAGCCGTGAGAGATCGCAGCCCGCGCCGGGCACGTTGGCAGGTCTGAACCCAGAACAGCCCAAGTGCCACCCACTGGGGTTAATGACAGCGCTGTGACGATTCCACAGCGAAGGCAGCGAGGGCGGCACGCGTGGGCTCCACTGACACCCGTGAAAGCGTCGCGGTCAGGCCGCCCACAGGCCTCCAGCGGAGCGTTTCTTTTCGCTCTGGTGTTTAATACACACCATTCCTCCCCACCTCACGAAGGAAGGAAATGTCACCCATCTCCATCAGTCCCAACCCTTTCCATCCACCGGATTAAAAAAAAAACGATGAACCGTGAGGACTGACCAGTCCCGGGACCTTCTGAGTGGGCGCTCTTCAGAGTCCTGCACGAGAGACACAGAGACATGTGCCAGTACACCGCAGCCGTGCGTGGGGCAGAACTGACAACACGTCCTTACTGCGCGCACGGTGCGCACGGATCCGGAGCAAGCGGGCTCAGCTCTGCGGGTCGCTCGAAGCCCATGGTTTCCGTCCCAGGCTTCACCAAGGAGTGGACCTCAGAGGTTCCGCACCGCGAGGGTCGTGCCCGGCTCTGCTGCAGTCCAGTATGCCGGGTCATTGGGTGGGGACCGACCGCGCGCCCAGGTGCTGCTGCTCCACACCGGCCCCGCGAGGGCTCCGGCCGCCGTCACCCCGACAGACGGCAGCCCAGCGTGGTCTGTCGGCTCTATCTTTCCACGCTATCTTTTATTCCAGGAGGATGCCCTGATGACACAGAGCGTCTAAAAATCTGCCTTTGTGAAATATGAACATTGGCAGTTGTCTTCGCCGCACTTACAGTGTCGACACGTTTGGATGTCTGCGATGCCAAAGAGGATTGTGTCCTATTTTCGCATCTTCTCAATCACGAAAAGACGCAAAAAATCTCTGGTCGCAAAAAATCTCCTGAGACTGAATCACGGCTGGACTGGAGTTCTGATCCTTCCAACGACACGAGCCGCTCTGTCCCGAACGCTGGTCGTTAGCGGGTGTTGATTGGACCAACAACCCGATATCAACCCGAGTCAGTCCGCTACGGGTTCCTGGTCTGACTTATCACATGGAATGGCACTGACAAATGAACAGTTGGTGTTTAAACGATGCTTAAAACTTGAGAAAGACAAGTATCTGAAATTCACGCCTTGAAGCTGCACATCCGTTAGACCAGTAAAATTGTCAGTGCGGCGCTATATCGCTGTTCTCCACTAGAGGGAGCCATAGGACCGGCTGTAGGGGGTTTGCGCAGTGCAAAGCAGAGCCGTTCGCTCCTGGTCCTGGACACTGGTCTTCTAGGTCATTTTAAAGCAGCGGCGCCGGAGTTGATGGGAAAATATGTCCAATCAAGCCAATAACGAGTGGCTGTGGCTCATGAAAACCTGAGTTGCAGTGAAAACCCGCAGACACACAGTCCATTAGGGACCAGGACTGGACCCACTGGAAGAGCTCAGCTGTTCACAAGCCAGTCAGGCTGGTAATTTCCTAGTGGGAGACATGTATCAGGTAACATGCAAGTTATTCCCTGGGGGTCCTGTTTCTGCATCAACGGATCCTCCCATCCCTGCGTCTCTGGGCCAGCGAGAGGACAAGCTGAGAGGCGCAGTGTCTTGCACTGGACACACTACAAACAACATCAGAAGAGTTAGAAATTAATAAGAGGCCATGCGGTCAGTTTAACTGATATATACAGTAGGTAGCCAGCCTTTAACTACACGATACCAGAGCATCTGATTCGACAGAATGGCTTGGCAGCTTGTTTCAGACACCCGCCAGCCTTTGTGCAAAGTAGCTCATGTTTCAGTTCTAAATCAACAATCCAAATTCAAAATACTTTATTCATCCCAGGAGGGAAATTGAAGTTAACACCCCTTGACCTTCCACTTCTGTCTTCACATTCCCTGTTCGCGTCTGGTTCAATTTCCCGACACCTTTCAGGACCTTTTTAAATAGTTCAGTCAAGTCTCCTTGCAGTGGGAGGGAGGCGTCGGGTTGATGCGGATGATTAGGAGGCCGTTCTATCTCAGCAGCTGCTCCCCCGGCAGGGGGGGCGGAGGTGCCCCGAGTTTGTTCCACTGTCAGACCTCAAGAAAGTTCTCTGCTGCGAAGGGTTCGGCGGGGGACTTCTGGACAGTCGGCCCACGCTGCCCCCGTGTCTCCCACCCCTCCGCTGCGTGATCTGCCCACATCATCGCTGTCTGTCCGTTCTTCTGTCTCTAGAATCTTTCAATCTTTTCTAAAAAAAAGAGCATCAAAATTAAAAGAAGAGGGCATTGCGTGACAGAACAAATAAGGGTGCCTGCTTCTCCGGTAATTATTACAATTATGATGATTATTATTACAGTGCAGAAGCAGGCGACAGCGGGGACGTCACTGCCGAGTCTCCCGTGCGCGGCTGCACTAACGCAGATCCGGGACCGGAGCGGCGCCTGACCTCGCTGAGATCTGGGGCACCAGACAGCGCCGCTTGCTGCATCACTCTCTCTTAACTTCGCGTCTCTGCGCCGTTGAATCGAGCACGTATTCGGACGAATTTAACAACACTAGAGGACTCGCTCTCACAGCACAAACCGCTTCCCGGCGCTCAGGACTGGGAGCGCGGTAAACCGGTTAAAAGGTCACCTGCTCTGTTCTTTGGTCCCGTTTTCTATTTTTAGCACTTTTCCTGGTTCATACGGGAGTTTTGTTTTGCCGTTTTTCAATTTTCAAGGTATGGATTTATTTTGTTGTGTTGCGGTGGCCTGTTATTCGCATCAAAGTTATACACTGAATCTGACACGTTTTCGCGATTTTGCAAATCTTCCCGTGACGTTTCCAAACCGTTTTCCTTATGTCTGCATGTGTTAAATATCTGTTTTACTGACGTGAAAGGTTGCCGGGGCCTTTCTGCGGGGAGCGCTAGAATTCCTCTTATTAAGGCGCAAACCAGTCCGGATGGGTTTATTTTTGGAAGAACTGCACGGCCAGCACGGGAATAACCCGGTAAATGGCTGCACAGGCACGTCATTGAAGGTGAGATCAGAAAGAACGTGGAGCGGGAATCAGTGCGGGTCGTTTTTCTCCGGGCAGCCCGTGACGAAGACAGCTCTCGCGTCCCTGTCTTCAGTCTTTATTTGCGTGTTAATGGCGGCGGCAGGAGCGCGCCTGTGACCTGCCCCGGCCCCCGGCTCGCGCTGGCCGACTCACCTCCCGTGATGCGCGCTCCCTCGCGGGCGCCTCCCGGGAGGCAGCTGTGCCGTCAGCTGTGAAGGTCACCAGCTAGTTCACCAGCCGGACCCCCGCGCCTTGGGCACAGAGACGCACAGCGGGCCGGACAGGAGCTCCGCTCGCAGGGTAGTCAATAACTCATCAGAGGGAGAGCCGCGGTGCCCTGGGTTTGCTGGGCATGAGGCGACGTCTCAGGCAGCACAGACGGAAGGAGCCTCAGCACTGCCGACCCCCCGGGGGTGGAGGAGTGTGGGCTGAGGGGTTCCGGGGGCGCGAGCGGGGCGCCAGGAGCAGCGCACAAGAGGGGTTGCTGGTTCAAATCCTGCAGCCGGCAGAGGAACCCTACTCCGTTGGGCCCCTGAGCAAGGCCCTTAACCCCAGCTGCTCCAGGGGCGCCGTATAAATGGCCGACCCTGCGCTCTGACCCCAGGCTCTCTCCCTGTCTGTGTGTCTGTGTCTCATGGAGAGCAAGCTGCGGTCTGTGAAAAGACAAATTCCTAATGCAAGAAATTGTATAGGGCTAATAGAGTGATGTTATGTTATGTTAACAGCTGTCAGCTCCATGACGCCTGATGAAAGTTTACTACGGTAAAAGTCCTTCTACAGTACTTTCTACAGTTGTTAATTTACCATGCTTTACTGCACTTTCCCCGTAAAGCACCATGTTAAATATTGAACAAAGAGCTTTGAAAAGACGAAGGTTCTTTACTATTCCTAAGGATGGTAAATCTCCCTTTTCTTGCAACGTAGCTGTGTCAGTTCCCATCACTGCTGCAGAAACAGCCTTATTTCCTCCGAAATGTCCTTCTGTTCTCCCCCTCCCATAAGTGCCGCCTCTCCGATTTCATAACAGTAGATTTACCAATGTGAAACACATTTACCACTGATTACCCCCGAGAAGTGCTGCCGAGTTGCACGCAGCAGCACGTGTTTGTGTAAATGTCAGTGAAGCTGTACTCTCTCATTAAAGTCAGCATGACAAGGCCGGTCGCACACACACACCCACGCCCCTCTCTCACACTCGGTGTGTGCGATCGCGAAGACCGAAAGACTGCGTCTGAGAAAATGGGACTCTCAAAGGCGGTCTCTCCTGAGAAACTGTGCCATTTTTACAACCCCAATACTAAT
Source organism: Atractosteus spatula (assembly GCF_055471065.1). Classification (NCBI taxonomy): domain Eukaryota; kingdom Metazoa; phylum Chordata; class Actinopteri; order Semionotiformes; family Lepisosteidae; genus Atractosteus; species Atractosteus spatula. Next base: position 1,618,832 of record NC_142724.1, read on the forward strand.
ATTTACTCATCTGAAAGCGTCCAGACTATCTGTCGTGGGGCTGCTTTCACCCCCTGTGGAGTTCCATTTCAGGCAATGCAAACAGAATGACTGTCACTGGGAGGCCCTCGCGCTGCAGGTACAGAAAAACGGACGTGCGCGTCTCTCTCGAGCAGCGGCATGTCCTCCAGAGCACGTGGCTGGAAGTCAGAAGTGACCGTCCCCCCCCACAGCACCACGCCCACTGTCTGCGTGCAGGTCTCCCAGTGACGTCACTGCCCAGTCTCCGTCCCGCTGTCTGCGCGCTGGGGTCGGCTCGAGGAACAGGACTGCGCGGCCGTGACCTCTCGGTGAAACTGTGACGCCGGAGCAAGCCCTGCGGTCTGGGCAGACGACTGCGAAACACGACAAGGATAAAAATAAAATAGCATGCTAGAACTGGGGTTCATGGTTGGCAATTTTACGCTACAGTTTTGAATGAGAAATCATCCACCATTAGGGACAGTCCTGCACAGTTGTAACTATTTTAACCATCAGACTTCAGTTGCTTTCTCTCGATTCTCACTAGAAACGTCTCGCGCACAGTGAGCAAGTGACACTGGTTTTTACTCAACGAATCAAGATAAGGACGCATAATTTTCTGACCCCCTAAGACCATTGTTGTCAGAATTTGTAGATGTGCCTCCAGCATTTAAAGTATACTCGTATAACCCACTGCACACCCACAGAAAGCAAAAGAAATTGCACAGGACAGAGATGACTTCAGCACATCAAATCCTGCTGATCCTGTAGCGTGCACTGGTTAGATCACAGATGCAAAGCAGAGCTGGTTCTGGTCAGTGCTGGGATGGGAGACTACCAGGGAAAGTCAGATTGCTGTTGCTAGTGGTGCTGGTGGACCAGTGGGTGGTGCTCCTGCCTCTAGTCCAGAGTTTGTAAAACAATGCCTGAGTATGGTGACAGGGGGCACAGTGCTGTAGGACAGGGGTTCCCGATCCTGGTCCTGGAGGACCACACACCTGCTGTATTCTTTCTGTCTGAGCTCTCACACAATTCAACCCTTTAATTCGCCCAGCAGTAAGATTGATTTGAACTGACTAGTTTCTGGTCTGGTTAGAGGATGCCTTTTATCTACTGCGTTTCAAAAAACATTTCAGAAAAGCAAAAACAACTCCCAAATGTTCTAATCCAGCAACATATTTACCACAGTAAAGACTTTTTAGTTATTTACAATGTAAGCAATTCAGCTGGGCTTGGAATGAAAACCAGCAGCGATGTGGGCCTTCAGGAGCAGGGCAGGGGGCCCTTTGGATGAAACATTAAACTAGTTCCATTCTGATGGAATGGCTGCACAGTCTGTGCTTCCACAGGGATCCCCCTTAACTTCCAGTTCCTCACTGGCCCCGCCACCCCGATCTGTTCTGTAGTGGGGCTGCTGCGTGCCACTCTGCAGGGTGCTGTACTTCAATAGTGGGTGCTGTGACAGCCCTCTCATATTTAAAGAGCTTGGGGATCCTTTCCCAAATATCCTCAGGCACCAAGAGGCGCACAGTGACTTTTAGTTCTTTTACAGAATGAAATCCAGCCAGAAATTCCCATCCTCCTTCACACTCCCTGTGGAGGTCCGTAGGTGGAGGTGAGTATCGTCCCGTAGAGAATTCTCACTGCCGTACTGCGGTACAGCAGACCCACCGCCAGTGGGTCAAACCCGTGCTTTGACACATCGCAGCAGTAGGCATGCTTTGCACGCAGTGGAAGCTCTCCTCAGGTCAGCGTCAGTCACAGCTAGTGTAAAATCCTGAAGTGTCACGGCTCTCTGGTCTGCAGGAATGACGCGTGGTATAGAATATTTCCAGAAAGTATGAACATACACAAACACGTATACATAATGCGTGTATTAAGGCGATACGTTTCCCCTTTTCCCTGTTTGGCAGGATGAATGGAAGAATAATAAATATCAGAAACAGACAATGATAACAAAGATGATAGCAGTCCAAAATGGGACAGACCACACAAGCACCAGACGGCTGAATCGACAACGATCAGCTCCCTCACTCTCACGGCCAGAAAGTCAGGTGCAAGCTGTGGTGCAACTGCTCTTTAATACTGCAGGCGTGAGGTGGAGTGGGTGCCACAAGGGGGCGCTCAGTCGCAGGCGTCGCTTGGCCAGCCCAGCTCCTTCAGGAAGCTGCTCTTGCCGTGGTGCACCTTGCCGAAACGCTCCAGCTGCAGCTCGGGCACGGTGGACCTCCAGCCAATCAGACCCTGCGTTGTCGGGGGCACGGCTGGAGACGCCCCCACCTGCGGAGAGCGCACAGCAGAGTGGGGTTAGAGGTCAGGCGTCAGTGTGACTGTAAAGGTTTCTGTTTTCCCAGGACAGGGGAGGCTGCCAGGTGCGCGGAGCAGGCTGGTAGTCAGGACCGTCTCACACTGGAGGAGCAGAAATGGGGCACCTGGAAGTACTTCTCTGGAGAAGTGGTGGGGCGTGTCTGCAGATGCTCTGGCAGCTCTAGTTTGACTCCTTCCTTCTTCAGCGTCTGATCCTGCAGCATCTGGGAGAGACAGGATAGAGAGCAGAGTGAGCCCTGCACCCCCCCGGGACACTGAGCTCAGGACCAGACACACTGAGCTTATATAGTCAGCACAGAACAAAGGGTAGACCTTCCCGACTCCACAAAGGGCTTCGCATTCTGTGGTCGAAATGCTAGTAAAACCAACACATTCAAGGCCGATTGGCTTTGATAAGAGACAGTAGTTGGTGTAAAAACAGAGAGGAAGGCCTCATGACCAGAGAGACTGGAGACGTTGCATGGAAAGTTAGTCAGTCACCTCTCTCTGAGCAGGACCTCAAGATCAGCGCTCGCGTGTGCAGTACGTGTGTGTGCACATGTGTGTGTTCATGTGTGTCTGTGTGTGTGTGCTCGCTTGGTCGGGGGCTCGTGAAGCTACACCGGCCTCACTGGGGACCTGCTCTGAGTTCAGTTAGTCTGAGCAAGTCTGCTCCTTCATGTGGGAATGCCCACAGGCAGTCCTGACCCTGGAAATCTCTACTACTGCGGTGTAACCCGGCACAACCAGCGCAAAACACTGTGCGGTATTGTGTTGTCATGGCCAAGACAGAAAAGTGTGGGAAAGCATGAATCTGAGGTCAATAATTGCTGCGGGACATGAGTGCTGTTCTGTTATTACAGATCATTAGAAATGGCTGCAGTAATTAAGACCTTACTGCAGGTGCAGGAAATTCTTTGCGGGCTACTGAAGTTACATGATGTGACTCGGTGAGGCTACATCACTACAATCAGTGTCTCTCACAGATCATTTCACTTACAGTGGGGGCACATTCAGCTGTTTCTGCCCACACAGCTGAGTGTCAGTCTGAGACAAGCGGAGAGATGTTTATTTATTTTGTTACTTGAAGCCCGATAAGAGAAATCTCTCCATCTTGATCCTGTTATTTCCCAGCTGAGTACCCACCTCATGGTAGGACGTTGTTAAAAACCCCCACTTGCTGGGCCAGACTTTAGCTGCCTCCAGCTCCATGTTGACGTGACACTTCCTGAAGAAAAAGAGAAAGCAGAAAGTGTGCCCCTTGTGCCCATGTACACGTACAGTCCCTGCACACACACACTGTACACATACACTGTACGCACGCACACACAGTCCCCAGCAGAATAGCAGTGCCTTCGCTCTCACCATGACTTTGCATACTCTGCCTTGTCTACACATTTGTCCTGGTGTCTAACAGAAACGAACAGAACTAAAAACACACACACTTAAGATGTCCCATTGCTGTACTACACCCTTGCTTATTTATGCTTGGAGCTAGGACGGATCTATCACAAGTCTTTAGTTTTTAGTTTAGTCTTTAGTTTTAATGTATACTTTCAGAGAGACCGAAAATAGCTTTACCAGATCTGATCCTGGGCCACAAAGTTCTGTTCCTTTGCTGGGTTTGCGGGAGTTTTGGTGGCAGCCATGTCTGTCCATCAGCCTCTCTGTGTATCAGCCCACATGCTCCTGGCCAGATCAGCTGCACTGTTTACTGCTGCCTTGGCAACAGAACGCTGTGTGACCTCACCTAATGTTACCTATGGTTACTGTTTCCCAGGTAACAAGGTCAGAGCACTGCTCCATGCTCGGAGTGTGACGCAGAGAGTGTCAAACATGCACAGGCCATCTGTATGTTGTGTGAAGCATGTAATGGCTACAATTGTAATGGCACATGTTTACGTGCAGAACAGTCATCCATGATAATCTGACCTCTTCCTTTCTCTGATAACGTAGCTCAGTGGGAAGGTTCAAGGCAGCAGTGCGCAGGAGTGGTCAGGGCACTGCACTTACAATGGGACAGCAGAGGGTTCAATAGCAGCGAGCAGTGAGCAGGTACTGCACTTCACTCAGGTAGCTCCAGTAAATGCTGCATGGGTACGCTCCAGGATGCCGATGTAAAGGAGAATTTGTTCTCATTTGGACTATCTGGTGTTATGTTTATGATGGGCGGTGGGAGTGTGGAACAAGTGGCCCGGCCATGTTGTTGAAACCGATTCCCCTGGCTTCCTACAAGAAATGGAGCGGTGGCGCTGTGGCTCAGGATCTGCGGCTGTGGCTGGAAGGTTGCCGGTTCGTATCCCGCAGCCGGCAGAGGAATCCTACTCCGTTGGGCCCCTGAGCAAGGCCCTTAACCCCAACTGCTCCAGGAGTGGCGTACAAGAAGTTTAATAAAGAAATTGAATATGGCCAATAAAGTGATCTATCTCTCTCTTAAACGGCTGGATGGGTTGCTGGGGTCGCCTGCTTGTTTGGTTGTGTTGCATTGAGCTGTTCTGTGTTCTGGTAATGTGCTATTTCAAGCCAGCAGCCCCCCCGGGAGACACACATCGGCCATTCTGCACCAGCAGCCCCCCCTGGGAGACACACAGCACCCATTCTGCACCAGCAGCCCCCCCCCCGGGAGACACACAGCACCCATTCTGCACCAGCAGCCCCCCCTGGGAGACACACAGCACCCAGCTGAGTCTCTTGCTCGGGTTAAAGGTGTGCTGGCAGAGGCACAGGGAAGCTGTACAAGTAGCCAAGAAGCCCAGAGCACAGACCGGGTGGGGGTGGGGGGGGCGCTCCCTCTGCGCAGACCTGCTGGGGCTGCTCCCTCTGCGCAGACAGGGTGGGGATTCTGCAGGACAGCGTGGAGGAGCTCTGCGCCCCGGCAGTCCAGAACTATTCCCTTTCATCCCGGTAAAGGAAAGAAAGGGATCTTGACTTGACCTCCTTACTGAAGCTGACTGCCAGGTTGGGTTTCAAGAAGATAATAAAACACCCAGCATGGCAGTTTTTCCTTTCACTCTGCTCTGTGGATGTGGGCTGCAGCTGAACAGCTATTGGTTCCTCAAGTGCACCTCAGGGGATGCTTTAAAAACCTGTTTATTATGGACAGGCTGTTCATTTTTTGTCTCTTTGTTTCTCTTTGGTTGACAGACCAGCATGAAGTGCGAGCGCGTGGGGAGCACACTGCCAGCCACCAAGCTGCAGCCCAGCCTCTGCACAGGGGCCTCGGGAAGAGCAGGTGTCTGCGTTTCCTGCTGACTCCTCCGGGCCCGGTCGTTGCTGAGGGCCAAAGCCCCTCTGTGCTGAAGTCTGCCCTCTCTGTAACCCAGCCCTGGGCAAGCAGGCTACTGCTCCACCAACTTCTCTTACAAAAGGATCAAATTAGCTAACAAGGGAAGCTGGATCATCTCATATTCATGCATTTACAGATTGAAACCACGAACGACAGCTCTTTAAATCATACTGTATGTGCCACGGACAGACATGGAAGAAAAGTGCTGGTGCACATTATTACTCCTAAGTGTGCATGTAGAAGTCACTCCTCGGCTGCTCACCTCCAAGTGAACTCCCCAGCCTCGGCAGACAGGGATTTCTCTCCACTACACTGAGGCCGTTTCTCGAGTGCAGCGCGAGTTCAGGGAGCTGTCTGAGGAGAGCAGGAACACGTGACAGGTAAGAGCACTTCAAACATAGAAGGGGACCCGCCTCATCCTCACTGAGGGAGGTACAGCCCCACACGAGCAACAGACAGGGGCCATTCTGCACCAGCAGCCCCCCCCGGGAGACACACAGCACCCATTCTGCACCAGCAGCCCCCCCTGGGAGACACACAGCACCCATTCTGCACCAGCAGCCCCCCCCCCGGGAGACACACAGCACCCATTCTGCACCAGCAGCCCCCCCTGGGAGACACACAGTGGCCATTCTGCACCAGCAGCCCCCCCGGGAGACACACATCGGCCATTCTGCACCAGCAGCCCCCCCTGGGAGACACACAGCACCCATTCTGCACCAGCAGCCCCCCCCCCCGGGAGACACACAGCACCCATTCTGCACCAGCAGCCCCCCCTGGGAGACACACAGCACCCATTCTGCACCAGCAGCCCCCCCTGGGAGACACACAGTGGCCATGCTGCACCATCATACAACGTTCTGCCACTAATGCATTTAGGTTCCAAGTGCTTTTAAGTGCAGCAAATGACCTTGAATGTGCCTGTGATGCTGCAGAGACCCAGAGGATTGCTGCGGAAGACGGGTCTGTTCAGCAGCTTCTGCACAGCCCCCTCGTGTGTCTGCATGCTCAAACCTCTGAGCCGCTGATTGTGCTCCTGCCTTGCTGCTGCTGCAAGCCATTTCCTAAGCTCCCTCCCCCTCTGCTCCCCGGGGGCTCCTCTCCTTGCCACCTCTGCTGATTAGTGGTAATGACTGCCTCTCCCGGTGGGTTTCTGTGTTTCCAGCGCAGTTCCGCATGGGCGTCACAGGGGGAGCCCTCGAGCCCAGTCCCTGCACCCTCTGCTCAGGCTCAGATCTGTGTGCAGCTGTGTGGGTGATGAAGTTTTTTTTGGGGGGGAGTGGGGGTTGTACTTCTCCAGCTAGGATGTCCTCTGGCTGCAGCTGCAGTGTTGGGCTTGGAGCAGAGCAATTCTCTCCCCCCACAAAGGACAGGCACGGCTCCTCAAACAGTCTTTCACGCGAAAGTCTGCCCCCAAACTCACAGCAGATTCCATTTTAATCTTTTTTTTAAAACTTTTTTTTTTTGCTTTCACAAAAAACATGCCGACACAAAAGCCCTTTTATACGGAAGGCTTCTTTGATGCGGGGGTGGTCAAAGACCATCCCTTTGGGTCCAGCCCAGTGCTGGCCTGGACAACAATGTGCCACTTTGGCACGGAGCTGGGCAAAGGATTAATTCTCCGAAGAGCCGTGCCAGACAGATGGGTCAGAATTCCTGTGGTAGAGAAGGTGGGAAGGTCGAGCCTGCATTTATTAATCTGCCAACGTCAAGGGCAATATCAAGTGATTAATTGCCATGAGGGCACTAATTGAAATCGTAGGTGGGTATTCAAGGAAGAAGCAGTGAGGTCAGCTGACCACAGGCAGGCCAGACCATGAACATGCCACATTCAAGCAGACATGTGCGGGCCCTGCTGGCTCTGCTCCGACTGGGGTGTCAGAGAAATGTCTTTGAAGACGCTGGAGGGCCCTGCGTCATCGCTGCGCCCAGTGTCAGTGAACACCGGCGAGCGCTCTGGCTCAGGGGCTCTGTCCCTGTGGGCAGGGCTGCATGGAGAGAGATCAAAGCCCCTGACGTCGGCGCTGGGCTCCTGCCTTCGTCACTCTGCAGAGCACGCTTTGAACCCCCGGGGAACCAAAGCTGTTTCATTGCAGAGGAGGAAAAAAAACCCACCCGTCCCAGGAAGAATCCGATACGACGTGCGTTTATGTTCAAAGAGCCTTTGGGATTGTGGGAGAGCCCAGGTGAGCGACAGGCCGCCAGAGGTACGAGCTACAAGGCCTCTGTGAGAGGTCACGCGTTGTGCTGTAGAAAAACAGCACAGGTTCAGCTTCTCACTGTCCACCATGTGGTCAGAAGAGGAACTGAACTGACACTCAGACCTGAGCAAAGGCAAAAAGAACAAAGACTCTGGACAGTGCTGTCAACCTCGGTACTCTGTGACTGCCAGTCTGATTGCGCGTCTGTGATCTCTGTGAACTTTTAGGTACAGATGGGCCTTTTAGGTACAGTGGGTGCAAGGTGGAGTACACCCAGGACAGGACGCCAGTCCAGCACAGGCCACACACACTCACACCAGGGCCAGTTACTCCCACAAGCCAACGAACCCACCAGTATGTCTTTGTACTGTGGGAGGAAACTGGGGCACCCAGAGGAAACCCCTGCAGACATGGAGATAACATGCAAACTCCACCCCAGGAATTGAAGCCAGAGTCCCAGAAGTGTGAGGCAGCAATGCTATGCACTGTACTACTGTGCCGTCATGTTACATGTCAGCTTTTAAATACAGGCAGAAGAAAAGCTGGGCGTGATCTGTCAGGGTTCATCCTGTATGCAGCAGCTAAAGTGAGTAAGAGTTTGCTTATGATATTCCCTCTTCACAAAACTGTCCACAATGTTGAGCGTGGATCTGAGTGTCAGCATCAGGCACAGCACAGTTCTGGGGCTGTGATGTGCACAATGGAGACCAGTTAGGGAAAGGTCATTCTGAGTGCACACTGCCTTGATGAGGAGCAGGCCTGTGCATGCTGGGCTGTCACACCACATGAGCAAGGACATGGTCTGTGTGTGGGCACAGTGAGCATATAGCGTGTGCATGTTTATCTGTCTGTGTGTACAGTGAGTGTACTGCATGTGTGTCTGTGTGTTTGTACAGTGAGCATACTGCATGTTTGTGTGTGTGCAGTGTGTGTTTTTGTGTGTGTGTACAGTGAATGTCTGTGTGTGTGAACAGTGAGAGTACTGCATGTGTATGCACAGTGAGCATACTGTATGTTTCTGTGTGTGAAGTGAGTGTGTGTTTTTGTGTGTGTGTACAGTGAATGTGTGTGTTTGTATACAGTGAGCATACTGCGTGTGTGTTTGTGTTTGTTGGTGTGAGGGCTCACCTTCCTCTTGCTCTTTCTCCCCAGGATGGCTGCGATGGTACGAATGCAGCCCTGACAATGGCGGGCCATAACACCTGGCTGGTCATTATTTCTCCAGCATGCAAAGGCCAGCTCTGCAGGCTGGGAGCAGCATGTCGCACTGGCAAGCAAACAACCAAACCAAAATAAGAACAAAAAAAAGCACTTTTGCTGACAGCAGGGAGCTCTGCGACAGCAGAGAGACAGGCAGGCTGCAGTGTTGTGCTGGGTTCAGTCTGACTGGGCTGCCAGGGACAGCCGCACTCGAAATGCTAAGCAGAACAGATACTTTTTTAATAACTCTGTTCCTGTCTCTCGTAATGGCCGGGGAATTACATCACTGTGTCTCAGCACTCCCACAGGTAAAACTTCACCCTTCTCTATAATTTAAGTTCCATTACCATTCAGTAACTAGTGCTGAAGTTGGCTATTATACGAAAGCAGCACAAAAGTTTTTGAGGTGTATACTGCATAATGACTTAATGGCATGAATTGTGACAAAGAAGTCAGCTCCCGAATGACACAAAGAAAGGTACTCAGCACCCATCAGCTGCCCAAGCTCTCTCAATTCAAGGAACTTTGACTAATTTTCAGTTGTCATAAAGACCTCAGTTTCAGTGTCAGGCTCTTCCTCCATAGGCACCGTAACATTTTCCATGGTGAATAATAGGTAGGAATTACAAAAAAAAAAGCCAGAAAAGTGCAGAATGATTTCAGACCCAAAGCTTTTTGAATGGGTAAGACTAGCTCCTCAGTGGCTACACTGTCCTGCACAGCCACAAAACATCAAGGATGGTCTGCAGCTGTCGCTGAACCCAGTGGACTCTTGCTAATATCCCAAGTGTCTTGTACAGAGTTCTACCATTTCCTACAGAAACACAGGAGACTGAGAGAGAATATGTTTTTCTTCTACCCTTGTCAGTGCTATGTACCTGTTGCATCTGTAGTGTATTGTCTGTTAGTGTACTTGGTGAATAGTGCAATTTACCTGTCATGCTAATGAAGCCCTTTGAATTGCGTTGCATAACAGAGAGACTCACACAGAGACAGAAGGACAGAGATGTATTGAGCTTCCAACCCTGCAATTTTAGCTCCTTTATGTTTTTTTTACTATCATCACAGAAAATATAATATAATATATACTTTTCTGTCTGGTCTGGTATATCACTTATCTTATCTGGTTAATGGAGATTCTCAAGCACTTCAGAAAGCACAAACTAGAGCTGTTTGGTTTGCATCAGGCGCAGGAGCCTGTCTGTGAGATGGGCTGTTCTCTTGTTTTCTCATGGCTTGTTTGTCGCCTTCATTCCCATCATACCTATTCTTGAACTACAATGCAGCTACAGAGACCAGAGCAGGAGGCCGAGTAAAAACGGGATCTGTTTGTTCAGCTGTTTCCTGATACTGTCCTCCCCACAGGCCGTCTGGGGGCTGAGGTACCAGTCTGGTCACTGTCTGTCTGCTGGGGCGAACTTTCACAGAAGCTTCCAGACAAGATGAAAATACAAATCGCATCATGTGAGAGCTGAAGAGCCAACAGGAGGGCATTCAAACATTTTCACAGATTTGTATCTGCTCCCATCTTCTGAAATCAGCTGTAAAATTGAAGCAAAAATGGATGACAGTGATGAAAAGTAACATTTTGTTTGCTGAAATCTGCGCTTTTACCGTGGAGCCAGCCTGGAAAAGGTGGATCTCATTCTGCATGAGCGAAAAGGCCCTGAAAGTCATCTCATTAACCTTTTGAGTGGACAGCAGCCGAGGGCTGAGCTGATCCAGGCTCCTCACAGAGCTCCAGTGCATAATGAGGTGGTTCCCTGCAGCTCCTCCAGAACAGCCAGGGGCCCTGCTCCCTGTGCAGAGGAGGGGTCAGGACACAGAGTCATGCCTTACAGGAGGAGCAGCTCGGCACTGGGCTCAGAGAAAGAGATCAGCACCTGAAACTGGGATGTCCTACTGGAACCGGTTGGCCGGGATCCTTCAAAACATCAGCTGACTCCTGGATCACGAGCGAGTGAGTTCTAATAGAAATAACTGGTTGGATTGTCTTATGGTCCAGTCCCGGTCTGTTTGTTTTCTAACGAATCACTGGGGTGATCTTTCAGCACCCTGCAAGGCGGAGTCAGTTCTGGACTGTCAGGTCCGTATGTCTGAGGAGCGAAGAGAGTCTGCGCTGTGCGCTGAGCAACAGGAAGGTTAACACCATCACGCCAGAGCAGCCACGCTCCAGCCCTCCTCTCCCCTGCGGGCAGCACCCAGACCCACTTCAAGAACCACACAGGATTTGCTCAGCCCTCCCTTCACCGAGTCCGCAGGGCTGGCGGAGCCGCTCTCCAGAATCGTAACAGCTTTCCTCTGAAAGGTCACAGCTCCCCCTCCTCGTGCCAAGCCGGAGAGCAAATATTCAGATGGAAAATTAGTCTCCGGCTGGCAGCTAATCTTCAGTCTGGAAATTGGAATGCCCTGTCGAGAGAAAAAATACAAATGAAACAAACATGATATATATATATACATCAGCGAGAGGAAGAAATGAGAAAGAAAAGGAATGGTTGGCTTGAGAGATTGCATATTGTTATTTTTGTACTTTAGACAGACAATCTGTAATCAGTTTTCAGATACCATGTGGGTAAAGTCACTGACAAAGGGGCGTGAGTCAGGCCAGCTCACATCTCTGACAACAGCACACGAGCCAGGAAACAAGAACGATTTCACTGACCACTGCAAAGCCAAACACAGCTAGGTCTAACATATAAACCAGCGTGTAACACAGAGCAACCATCTCCGCAGCACCAGGGCTTCTACTGTTGGTCCAACGTTCTCGGTTACATGCACCGCGTCCACGGGCTGGGGGACCCGGGCGCCTCTTTCCCCAGCTGGCACGGTGCGCGTCCCTCTAACGTACCGGATTCCTTCTGCCAGCCTTCATTTCCTGTACGGATTTAGTCACGGACGCGTTGTACTCTGAAGATGGAAAAGAAACAAAACGAATCAGAGCACAGACATGTGGAGAACCTTTTGTGCCAATATCATTTATTATTTCTCTTGTTGACTCATCAATCCATGTGCCAGTTCATCCATTCATTTACTTCATTCATCTGCTGACAAATTAAATTAATTCACAAGATAGGATACTCATAGAGTATTTCAACTGTCGTTTTTTCCATTCATGAGCTGATGACTTAATATTTGAATGTCTGGTTGAAGCGATAAACCGCATCGTTCATTGATGAATAAATTCCTGAATTAATGCACAATGAGATTAACGACACGATAAAGAAGAACATGAGAATAAGATTAAGAACAAGAGAAAGTTTTCAAATCAGAAGAGGCCGCGAGGCCAGTCCAGATCCTTTGGTAATGAAAGAATTTACAAATGAGTCGTCTTTAAACACAATTAGCACTCTCTACTGCCAAACATCCATGATCACCTCTGCACCCGTCAGGCAAACTAGAGGTGAAGGAGCCTGTGCTCTAGATTCACACATCCACCTTGGGCCTGCCCGAGCGTGCATGAGCCCACTTCTCAGAGGCCAGATCAGCACCAAGCCCACGGCTCCAGGCTGGTCCCTCCCTGTGTGGAGTTTGAATGCAACTGGGAGTCCTGGGCAAGGATGAGTCATCTTTCACTGTCGTATTCCTCTTGGAATCTTGGAAAAAGATGCCAAGTCAGGAGAACACTCAATGTCAGATGACTCAGCACCAGGGCAGTTCCCCATAACCCCAGTGATCCCCCGACAGATTTTGCCAGTCATCAATTACAGAGAATTTTGAAGAATGCAGCTTATTAATATCATCTGACAACTGGCAAGGGAAGCTAATTTTTTTCCCCTTCAGTGAAGGTGTGATTAGCTGAGCTTTCGCAGCATTCATATGAAGTCAAGCGTCCTCAGCGTTGAAGCTTAATGATCCTTTGATGTCAGCTCTTCCTATTGTTGTGAAGCAGAATTACATCAAGCGTTTCATTGTTCATCCACTAATAGGGAGCATGAGCTGGTTTAGAGCACTTCGGCCTGAGACAGGTCAGCTTTATCCTGCTGACCAGGAGGTGCTGCAGCAGAACCCCCTTTCAGCACGAGCGGCAGTGCAGATTCAGATACATGGCGTCTGTGCTTTTCCAAGGACCCGATGGCACAAAGCTGGGTGGGTCTAAATGCCTGAAAGAATCCCCCCTAAAAGATTAGGTCTGGAGTGGGGTGACAAACCTCGCAATGAGGTCACTGCTGCGAGTTCACAGAAGCATCTGAGCCCTGCGTGCTTGGAGGGTTCAGAGGGAGAGAACGTTACCACAACGCTGAAGAGCACTGGCCTGTTCACCACAGGTTTTAAACCCCATTCATTTAAATCCACTCCCACTACCACACCAGCCTGTCTGGCTCTGGGAGTTCAGAGAGGACACACGATGGAGGAGCACATATTGTAGCTGCCTTTCTGGGATTTTCACTAGATCCCCAGGGATAAATCCCAGACTGACTTCCTTCCCTCTCCGGCCCCTGCAGTTACAATGCAGAGGTGAGGTAGTCGACTCGATCCTATTAATTTAATTCCTCCGCCTGCCTGACTATCTGTCAGTTTATCTATGTAATTGTATACAGGTATAATTATAATACATGCTAAAGTGCACATATTGTCTGAGGCAGCCTGAAAACGAAAGCACAACTTAATTAGTTTGAAAACACAAGACAGGCAGACTAATTAACCACCACATAAAAACGAACTCTTTTCAAGATGTGGATGACTTAAAATCTTCAGCTTCTATACTAGACTTGTCTTCTCTGTTCATTAAGCACACAATCTTCTTCTTTCTTTCTGGGCTGTGTTTGTCTTGCTCCACTGCAGTTTGGGCTGCTCTCTGACTGCCCATGCTCACAGTTTTCCACACTCAGGAAGTCAGCTCTCCACTGAAACTGTCCTCACCTGACATTCTGTGAAGCTCTTTCTATTGCAATGTGAGAAAAACCTATTGAACAAGTTACTGTAGCTGGAAAACCCCCCATTAAGAGGGCAATATAACATTTAAGCTCTGGCATTATTTTCTGTGAAACTGAGTCATGGTACTTCAATCCAGAAGAATAATGAGTCCTTAGAGCTGTAAGAGAAGGTAAAGCAGACTGAAGGCTACTCACAAAGTCCTGTCTAGAGGACAGGCCAAAAGCTAGAATGAGCTGCAAACAAAGAAAATAAACCTTAACAGGACGGCCGCAATGGAAAACATGGAGATCTGGGGACAAATGAATGACTGGCTGCTGTATATTAGCACTGCCTAGAACTCCACAAAAGTGGAACACATAAAAACCTAATTTCTGGAAAGCCTGGGATGTGTAAAACACTAGCAGTTACTAGTTTAAAAGGCGGTTGTTACGGCACTAGCCAGATAAATTATAGGACCCTATGCGGTGACTAATAGATCTCGAGAGAGAGAGAGCAAGGGAAGTTAGAAGGAAAATTCGAGTGCACTTATCCGAGTAGCAGTTCAAGAGCTGTGGTCAAAGACAGGCTTGCTGGTCAGGAAGCCAAAGGTTCTCAAGCCAGGTGAATACGCAGGGAAATCTCGAGACAGAGCTGAGCAGCTCCACTTGGTGAAAAGCAATACTGAGCGCTGAGGAGAAGGTGGCGAGGGCTTAACTATTTCGGGATGAAGTGGGTGCAGTGAGGAAAGGTCTGACTGGTTGATTAGTTGACTGGTTGACGGCGTTTGCAGGAATTGGAGAGGACAGGAGTCTGTTAGGAACAATGCGGGATCGCTTGCGGGAGTCTGGATCTTTGCAAAAGCTTACTGGGACGGTTATTAAATAATCCAAAGAGCTGAAGAGCTAACAGGGAGACATTCAAACACTTTCACAGAACTGTATTTGCTCCCCATGTTCTGAAATCAGCTGTAAAATAGAGGCAGTCGCAAAAATGCAAAACAGTTGCAAAAATGGATGACAGTGATGAAGAGAAACATTTTGTTTGCTAAAATGTGTGAGCCAGGCTAGGAAAGTTGGATCTCATTCTGCATGAGCGAAAAGGCCCTGAAAGTCATCTCATTAACCTTTTGAGTGGACAGCAGCCGAGGGCTGAGCTGATCCAGGCTCCTCACAGAGCTCCAGTGCATAATGAGGTGGTTCCCTGCAGCTCCTCCAGAACAGCCAGGGGCCCTGCTCCCTGTGCAGAGGAGGGGTCAGGACACAGAGTCATGCCTTACAGGAGGAGCAGCTCGGCACTGGGCTCAGAGACAGAGATCAGCACCTGAAACTGGGATGTCCTACTGGAACCGGTTGACCAGGATCCTTCAAAACATCAGCTGACTCCTGGATCACAAGCGAGTTGTCCGAAGGCCTGCCTTCGGACAACCCGGAAAATAGGCAAGCCTTGTGGCGTCCATCTTCCAAAGCTGAGCCCGGAATAGTGGGAGCGTCTGGCTTTTAAAGGGGAGACTGGAACAGGAGGCAGGTGCAGGAGATCTGGTGAAATGCGAAAGAGCCGGAGCGCCCTTAAGGGGGAGGGATTAGAATCGCGACACTTGTACCTGCTGAGCTTCAGTGGGTTGCCAGTTGTGAGTTGCAGGGTGATATAGCTGCTGGCTATATTCGATTACCTTTGCACAATACATTCCAAGCACAGCTTTTGACAATAAACCTTTTCATTTGACTTCTTTCAAAGTCTTTCTTCACTTACTGTGTAACCCTGCTTTCACACTTTTGAGCTGTCCTGCCATTTTGTGGTTTATTCATCTTAGGGATAGGGCTGTGAAGTTGCCTCAGGCAGTAAAAGGGTCCACGCTTAGCTACAGCATGGACAGAAACCTGCAGCGTCAGAGTGACTTGACTGGTGCCCAGCGTTGATCCCTTCGGGACTCTGACTTCACTCACCACTGGAGGAGGTGCTGTGTTTGGCTTTTGCAAACTGCTTCCTTCTGTCTTGCTCATATGCAAAACCTTGCTATGCCATACTGTACTGACCTGAAGTTTAGATTTTCTCTTCAGATCTAAGCTTAAAACCTACCTTTTAACCAAGGTCTACATCCGATTGTCTACAGTCAATTTGCAAAAACCTACTGTACATGCTTTTGTTAATTTTTGTTTACTCTTATACTTTTCTTGTCTTTTTCTTTATTCATGCTGTACAGCATCCTTGGTTTTGGAAAGGCTCTTTATAAATAAAAGTTATTCTTCTTATTATTATTATTATTAAAATTAGCTGTGCTAAAGCAGTGTGGGAGAGTCCAAAAGGATGGGAAACCTGCAACAAGTCATGGGCAACAAAGTGTAACAGGTCTGACTTTTCAAGCCTAACACACACCTGAACACACACCCGTGAAGGCTTGGGCACACCTGGACACAGTCATGCACAAGCTGAGCCACATTGGTTTGTGCATGTGCATCGTGATGCACCAGTTGTTTTGTTTTTCTCTTAACTCCGGTGCTCATAAAATTACATGTGAGCTGCAGTTCCATGCTGCTTGGTCACCAGGCTGCTGTTTGTCAGTGGTCTCCCTGCCAGCGCAGATCAGCTCCTGCAGAGCTCTGCTCCTGGCGTTAATCATGCCCTGGCTCATCCCGTGCCCCTGCGGCCACTCTTTTCTCCCCGAGCAGAGCTGCTGATTCTGAGGTAACAGGATGCAGAGCAAAACATCCCTTGTCTAAATATGGGTTCCTCAAACAGAATCTGTCTGTTTTTTTCTCACAGTTCATCAGAAACCGAGAAAGATTTGTTTACAGAATGATCTGCATCCATTTCGTCCACTGTCCAGTTGTATTACAGCACTGCGCTCCTTATGCCCCCAAGAAGGAACATCTGTTTTCAGAACTACTGAGCAGGGAGGCTCTCAGGAGTCGTCACGCAGAAACAAAATCAAAATAGCAAAGACTTCCATCTGAATTTCTTCAAACTCCAAGGGACTGAAATAAAAAGTAGACGAAAAGGGATGGCATTCAAAAAAGGGGGGAAGGGAATATTTTCATGAAGTAGACCCAGGATCCCCCACCTCTCCGCTCTCAGAGAGCGCCTCTAACCGGACTGGAGCTCAATGGATTCAAGCTGCCTTACTCTGCTAAGAGCCAGGTGCCTGTGTCGGGCATCTGGTGGAGGCAGTGAAAAGGTTAGTCTCCCCATACGAATATCCTAACTGGAGCAAGTAAAGGTTAATTTCACGCTGAAAAATGGAAATAAGAAACACACCATATCGGCTGTTGAGCTTTCTTCGGACATGAAGGCTCAGCACCTAAACCACTGTGTTTCTCTCTTCCAGCTTTCAGCGTGGAATTGACCTTTACTCGGTCCCTCGCAGCCAACACACTCTGACGCAGATCCCCACTCGAAAATCAAAACAGAAGGAAAAGGACATCACAACCGCGAGCTCCTGAAAGCCGGAGGAGAGGGGCAGGGTGTAAACGAGGTGCTCGCTGCTGACGTCACCCCCGATTCTCGCCGGCTTCACCCAGCTGTTCCGAGGCCGTGTGGAGCTGCACCAGGAGCCTCTGAAGTCGTCTCCGCTGCTCTTCCCTCCTGGCCCCGCAGAGCGCTCCCGGCCGGGGGCAGGAGACAGATGGAGCCTCTGTCCTGAAGTGACACCTCCCTCCGCTCAGGCGCGCGCACAGCGCAGCCGGCCGGGCCCTCGGGACAGCGCGCCGTGTGTCTGCCTGCAGGCGGAGAGCGAGCCGCGATGCCTGCCCCCTCTTGTCCATGTTTTCCCTGTCTTACAGGGGCTGTTACAGGCCTCAGACACGGGAGAGCGGCAGTGGCGAAGCCAGGCCAAAGCCACCCAGTCCCGCCTGCGGCTCGGTGCCGTCAGTGTCTGGGTCCCAGGAGGCCGAGGGCTTCGTCACCAGCCAGCGTGACCAGGGCCACTCTGCAGGAGGAGAAGGGTTTTCTTGCTCTGGGCTGTGTTCAAAAAGTGCTCGAATCTGCCAATATGCTGGGCTTATTTTTGCAAAAGAGAAGAAACAAAATTGCGAACATTAATCAAGTAGCAAGAGCGTTCTAGCTGCCTGCGGCGTGTCTGAAATTAGAATCCACAGTCAGGATTGCAGATGCACCCCACTCTCTCCGGGGCTCCCCAGGCTGAGGAGCTCTGTCTGCTGCCGTGTGGTTCTCGAAGATTGCTTTGAGAAAATACACCAAGTCAGTAAGTAAGAAGATGCAAGAGAAAGCAAAGGAGCAGCAGCAGTGTGGAGGAGGGGTCAGGGCTCTGGGTACCAGAGGAAGGCACCTTACTTCATGAAAATCACCTCCTTGTGCTAACGGGTACAAATATAAGTTGCTTTCGTTGCACGCATCTGCCAAATGTCATATTAATTCAATCTTTTTCGTAATTAAGCCATATTCTTCCGCTGAAAGCTGATCAGAGCTTTCTGTGCAGTTCGCAGATGTCTGACAGCCCTCAGCACTCCTCCCCTCCCTCCAGTCTAAACAAGGAGACAGAGCCCCAGACAGGCCCAGGCTGCTACCACACTCTACAGCTGAGCTACAGTACGCCCTGCTCCTGCAGTGCCTGGGATCAGCAGCTGTCCACAGGGACCAGGGACTGAGTTTCCCTCGGTGACACCGCACTGAGCAGGCTGTGCCCTGCGGAAGCCTCCTGCTGGTAATAAGCACAAACACCTTATCAGACCTTATCAAATTTCAGAGAGCTGACATCTGGGGTCAATCACCCAGTTTTTGAGTCGAACAGCACGCTGCCCTGTGGGTGTGAAAGTTCGCACTGTCCAAGCCGCTCAAGGCCCAGGAATTATCCCGATAAACTACAGCTCATCTCTGCAGCCTGTAGGACCACGCCACCACAAGCACCCCATGCCTGCAGCTTGAAATGTTTCTTCCTCAGTAAATAAAGCAATATGCTGTTGAAATGATAGCAGATAACGTGTTATACCTCTGACTTCTTTAATCACTGTTATTATGCAAGGGGGTCTGAGGGTGGAGACAGCAACATCCTATAATCACCCATGTTATAACACAGTATTGATTTCCTTTTTATGCAGATGAAACAAGCCACAATGCTTGCATTCATTTTTTTTTTTTCAGCAATCAAGCAGTTCTCACCCCCCACATCCAGCGTTTTCCAAACCTTTCCTCTCGTGTAGTCTTGTAGTCCCTCGCTGCCCCCATAATTGTAAGGAGTGTCTGCAATTACCGTGATTACATCTTTAATAGCTTGCGGAAGACTTCTGGGTGCTGCATCTCGGCACTTTAATTACACACACTGATATGGGCTAAATATTATTTACAGAGGAATGTCTGTGCTTATAGCTGTGGGATCCCATTGCTGGGGGCAGCAGCATTCCTCTGCATAAAGACACCCGATTAAAAAAAAATGTTTGTAAATTCTTTAGTAGGTTGTAAACTGTTTCATAGCTATGTGGCTGCAAATGTGCCTGGATGTCTGCTACCCTGCAAGCCAGCTCCTCAGCGGCTCGATCAGCCGCCTGAGGCCCGTGCAGCCACTGGAGCCCTGCTAGACCACTGCGGGGCGAGAACAGGCTGTTCGCTCTCCATTTACCCCAGCTCTGCTGGGTGCCGGGGCACCGCTGGGCAGCGCTTCTCTCCTGGTGCACACACCTGACTGCGGGATACCGTGTTCACCAGCGCGACGTCCGCCGGCGGGTGTTGGGGATCACGGTCCGGGGTTCGAGAGAAACACCTGCCTCCTGCGGTGACAGTCCAGGTGTCCGTCGCGCTCTTCAGATCCGCCTTGCAAGATCTCTCACACCTTCTAAAACATAGTGGTGTGCCGTTATTTTTTTAAAGTGAGAAATTTTTACAACTCACGCGCAGCCAAAGGATGCACTCACCCAAAATATTAAAGCTTAGAATATAACTGCAACTACGTAGTTTATAGGCAAAATTATCCTTTTGTTTTAGATCTTACATATAGAGAAGAGAGAAACTGCAGGACCTCCGTGTGATGGACTGGCATGTCTGGAGACCACCCCCCTCACCGCTATTCCTGCAGCCAAGGAAACAGAATTTGTACTGAATTTATTAAACACTATAAAAAATGTAGAGCTATTTCGCAGAAAAAAAGGAGGGTTTTGCAGGCGGTGGACATTCAGTGGGGGCAAAACATTTCTGGGAAGTAGAGCTGAGATTCTGAAGATGCACGTACCAGAAACCCGCTGTATCTCCTTTCGCCTTCCTCATGTACGAGAATGAACATTTTAAGTTTTTCCTCTTCATTTCCTCCTTGTTGCCATCTTTCTTTGCGTCGGAGGATCTCTTGAGCACCCAAAGATTCATGCAAATTCTTTGTTTTTGTTTGGAACGAAATGCAAAAATGCGACAGACATCGCGGCGGGTCGCGCCTCGCGGGTGTTAATCCTACAGAGGAGCTGTGCGAGAGATTCATTCTGCGGTCAAATTGCGGTTCGTCAGGATGTGCGATGCCTTCAAAGGAGGGCGATGCTGGCTCCCTCTTGGTGGGGGCTGTGTAAAAACAGGCCCAGGGACGCACAGGAGCTCTGCTGAGGCTTGAACTGTCCCGAGGGGACACTGACGCTGTCCGAATGCCTCCATATGGGCTACGACACGACAGTAAGGAAGAGCCAAACTTCATCAAGACAACTGACCGTTCCACTAACCTACAGTAGCCTGTTTGAAAAAAACAAAACAACGTCCACCATAAACCAAGACATTAACATTCAGATGTCGCCTTCAGCAGTCAGTCGCGATTTTTCTGAGCAAACGCAGCCGGCACCCAAGAGGTCAGGTATTTTAATAAGTTCTGCCAAACGGCCTTGCGATTTGCTTTGAACTAATGCTACTGCCTCGAGAAAAACAACAGCGGGATGACAGCGGTTCATTGTCATAGACAGTGAGGTCTTTCTGCTCGTGAGAGATGGAGACACTAATCGAGACGCGGCGCGGATCGGCGCGGCTCGGCTCGGGAGGACGGGCAGCGCGGGTGGTCCCGGGTTCGAGAGCTCCAGCAGCAGAAAGGGCTCAGCGGCGGACGATGTTAAGTAACATGACAGCACGGCACTGCCTACCCCCGCGCCTCCAAGAGTCAACGGGACGGGAAATTCAATGATGTAATTAAATTGAATAAATAATGAAATTATGCGTTTGAACGGGGTTGGGGGAAAATTGGCTGCAGTGGCGGATATCTCATTAGGCACAGTGCCAAGGGCCTGCGAAGGAGGGAGACACTAGTGACGAACGACAAACGAGCTGAAACAACCTGCTTGCGATCGACTCCAGGTGCTCCACATCCATAATCACGCGCTCTGTAGTGACCGTAGCTCGACCCGCCCCATCACGCGGTTTAGCATTAGAAGAGTCTAAAGCGCGTCATGTCAATCGACGTCTTCAATGGGCGTCTACCCCTCTTCTTGCACATTTCGGAGTGAAAGCGCCCAGGGCCTACGAGCACCAGAATCCGGCCCTGATTGGCTGCGTTTTGCTTGAGTTGGAGAAAGTGAAGCGAGTGTGACACCCTTGCGGTCGTCTGCCGAAGGCGGGCTGTCATGAGAGCAGCGACAAAGGAGAGGCCGCCCGGCCCCTTACGTTCTTAGCAGGTGATTAACTGATCCGAGTGTCTCGGAAGAAGCCAAGGATTCGGCTTCACCAAGCTTGTGGGACGCCTGTTCCCCACTCCCACCACCCTTTGGGTAAAGAGAGAGGCCATAAGAAATGTTACGCACGAGAGGAGGCCGTTTGGCCCACGTAGTTCGTTAGGCTATTAGTAGCTAATTAATTGGGGAATTTCATCCACTTCCTGAATGAACCCAGGGTTTTGCCTTCAACAACATACCCCCACTACCCTCTGTGTAAAGAAGTGCCTGCTGCCCTCAGTTTTCAATGCACTTCAAGCTAGTTTCTACTTTGTGGGTTAGTGTTTCAATGCTTATTCTGAAGATGCTTGCTCATCAAAGGCCAGACTGCTGCTCTCTCACCGTGTCACCCTCTTCAAGGAGATTTGACTCTCAAAGCATGAATCTTGAGAATATATATATATATGCGAGAAGAAAATAATTTTTTTTGTGTTTTTTTGTTTGTTTGTTTTGAGGCAACTCCTTCACCAATATGCCACAAAGCTCAAGCTCCTTCTGAGATTTCAATTAGATTTCCAAGGCTGAAAAAGCAAACACAAAACAGGGGTTTTCAAAGCTTGGATTTTTACAAGTTTTAAAAAATAAAAGCAATCAATGCAAAACCCAATAATGTGCTGTTTCCATTTGAAATTCAGCCTTAAGGGGACAGAAAATAACATTTTTTAAAAGCAATCTTGTTATCTCCTCATTGGGCGCAAAAGTGAATCAAAGATAATAGCAACAGCAATGTCTGGACCTCACAATAGACAGCACAGCTCAGAACTTTTTTAACTCGTTCGCATCTCGTCCAGACCTAATGTAAAACGCTTGTAATGAAAAGGAGTCAGTACTGCCTTAACTTAAGAAATGTGTTCATCTCTGGCTTCTTCTCTTCAACACCTGCTCTTTTTAGCTTCTTATAACCTCTGCGTTGCACGTTCTGCTTACTGTGACAACTTGTGCACTGGCTTCCCAGCCTGCCTGCCTGCAGCAGACGCCATCGTGCTCCTCCTTGATCTCGCCCTTTGCATTGGGCAGCTCTGCCTTTCCTAATAGCTCAGACAGTTGTCATCTCCAGGCACCCACCATCATTCCCACCACTGCAGGACGGTAAACACCACCTTCTATTGCCACCCGTTTCCTGCATCGCTCTGCACCCCCTCCCCACTACTCCTTCCCTCACACCTCCCTGCATCCAGCCTCCCGGGTTTTCTCTGCCTCTGCCCTCAGTCTTTCTCGTCCGTTGCTCCCCTCTCCTCTTTCCTCTACGGTTCTCGCTCCTGAGGTCGCTTCGCTATCTGCCCGGAGGAGGCATCACACACCATCATTCTTCATGCCCTCAGGTCAGTGATGTAGGTAGAGCTGACTGTTTTTAATGTTCCACAACTATTGAACACACCATATAATTAATCACAGTGGCAAGGCAAAACGCTTAACTCGCAAAGTTGACATGGCTAATGCGTTTAAACTAATGCCTATTGACCCTAATCGCTGGATTGTGAAAAACTATTTCACAAGCCATCTATAGGTTTTGCACGTCTTTCAGCATCCGCTTTCGTGTCAGGGCATGGCGGGGCATGGGGTGCCAGGGAGGGGCAGGGGGAGGAGACAAGCCAGGGGGGGGATTATAAAAGGGGGTGAACTGAGGCTTGGCAGATCATCTTGAGACAAGGCAAAAAAGATCTAAGACTCAAGTGAGCCAACAAAGAGGACTTTTTGAGGAAGAGTGAAAAATGGCAAAAAGAGATTGCAAGGAACCTACCGTTGAAAACGAAAGGAGCTGGTTGCTTGGAGGATCAAGCCATTTAAGACATTCTGTGTCTCCAGGGGAAAAGACAACAGCCATTTTTAGGCTCTTCCTGTTTTGATCAATTAAATGTTGTCAAGACCACACTGTGTGAATGCTACTGTCTCAGCACTCCCACCGATGGAAAACAAAACTAAACAGTGTATTTCTCCCCATGGGATCACAATAGATATTTCTTGACCAGTTGGATTGTTCATGTAATTCCTAATTTTTCTTGAAAGTGCACAGCCTTCTGTTGTAAGACACTTCAAACCTTAACATCTTTTTTAATGTAATATTCTTTTGCAATGGGAATAATTAGACATATTTTAATCCCTGCTTAAATTCAGAAGGACATTTTTCATGATGCTGAAATCTCCTGTTACTCTATCACCATTCAAATTGAATTCACAATACAAGACTGAACCGTACAAAAATATATTTATTTTTAATCACTCACAACCGGGTGAAATCCTAAGAGGCTAGATTTACAGCAGTACATTTCTCTGATCTTTTATTTTTTTATCGCAGGGTATAAATATGAATTATTCATCTTTCTAAAATCGAGCCATTCTTTCTGCAAAGTCTGGCCTCGATGACTGGAAAAATTACAAATTACCCTGGGCTTCCCTCCCCCACAGGTCCAGCTGAACTCTGTCAGAGAGATTTGCAATGATAAACATTCACAAATAAAAGCTGACATGCTGTGTAGCGTTAAGGGTTCGCATGGTCAATGTGCTGCTTTTTGGGGGGAATTTACTGTGTTTTTGCACTGCTGATGTGCTCACATAAGGAGTCTTACAAAACATAGTTCCTTTACATTTCATTTTACTAAGTCAACACTCTTTTGTACGGCAAAAAAATGAATTAATGCACACGACGCAGAGTGATGTGTTGTACAGAGTTACACTGTTAATAATGCTTCAATAAAAGATCTGGACTTTTGACTGAACGATGGCAATTCTTACTAGTACTAAACACAGAGGCCAGTTACAAGCCATGTAATAACGCTTGTCAAAACTCATTAAGGCACTCAAAAGCTGAAACGTCCAGCAACACAAGAAAAGAGCATGAGGAAATAGTTATTATCATCTGCCTCCGGAATGGGCAAGCATCTCAGCCGCCTCTCAGAGTCAGGGAAAGGGGCACCTTGTTTAACAGCAGGGAAGAAGGTGTAAAGATCACAAGAGAAGATGCTAGCGTCTGCCTCTGCTCTCATGTGACTGCTCGCAGAGTGAGGTGCTTGGCAGCTCATTTCAGAACACATACAGCCAGTTTATTTTCCCGAACCGCATCTGTTTCAAATGGAAAACTTCTGGAAAAATGCCCCTCCCCCATGACCCCCAGGAACGACACCGACGGGGTCCCAGGGTTCCTGAACTGTCGCTGCTGCTCTTTAAAGACTTTGTGCAGCTGGTGTGGAGCGTTGCAAATGACGCCACTGCAGAAGAAGAAGTTACATCCTTCTGCACAGTGAAACGCAGAGAGAAGGGAACAAGCACTGAAGTGCTCAGTGTCATTAAAATCTTCTCAGCTGTAACCCTCATGCTGAGCCTCCTCTTATTAGAGACTCAAGCTACTTAATTTCCTTTGAACTCCGAAAATTATAAAGCACCAATAGAAAACTGAAAGACCAGGGAAAAAAAAATTCAAGAGAGACGTGTTGAAAGGGGGAGAACTGTGAGAGTGGCTGGCTTTTGTATCCAAACATATCTGAGAGGTGCCATTCAGCAGCCTTGTGCAGTCTGAGGAGCTGGATAGTCGAACAGCTGTGTCACTCGCCTCTATAGATGGCACATCTGCTGCAAGAGATTAAGGGAGCAGCAGGGCAGGTTGCGTCTTTCCTCTCCTTTGTTCTGAGTTTCACTTTATTTTGGAAGTGCAGCGGTGCACTGTGTTCTTGAAAGTTAGGGAAAAACAGGCCAAAAGAGCATCAGGAACCTACAGGTGCATCGAGTCAATGTGATGCAGGTTTAGCTTGTGAACCCAATCCCTGTGTGTTCTTAATTCACAGCTCATGTCGAAAAAGAATCACTAAAGAAAAATTAAGCTAAAGCAGTTCAATCCATCACTTATTCCTGGCAAGGGTGAATTCCAACATTCCGACGATTAAGGCTTGTTACCCACAGGCTAAGTTGTGTTTGACCTGTTTAAATGATCACAGTGACAGAGACAGAGAATATATTGTGCTTTAAATAATTAGAACTGCTGTGCTATACAATAATGAATTAGATGTCAGAATTTTCCCTGCAAAGTAACCTCAATGAAAATGCAAAGCCACAATTGTGAGTAGATTCATAACCATTTACATCACACTAATTTAAAGCTGTCTTTCTAAAACAAGGCTGTTTCATATTTAAACCTTAAACCTAAGATGAATGCTCTTCTGCCCATGCCGGGCATCCAGTACTTTGAAACAGTTTACCAGTGCTGTGCCCGAGAGCTGAGGGATGTAGTATCTGGGATGGGGACAGCAGCAGTCATCAGGACAACACAGTCAGGTCACCAGGGCTGTGAGAGAAGAGGTGGCTGCTGCCTCCCTTGTTATTCCATGCAGCACCTGTGATGTTGCCAGTCTCATCACATGCTCTCTTACTGGCATTTAAACCTCAGGGACAGCAGTTCCATGCAGAAAGCAGCCTTCCGATTTAAACATCCACGTACACAGTGATGTGCAGACGTCCTACACGTCTCAGACACAATTAGGAGTTACGATACATGTATCTTATGAGCACCAACAATTTACCTAAAGACCGCCACCACTGATATCTACTATTATTACAAGTCGGAGTGTTATTAATGCAGAGCAAACCGGGTTTGTCGTCTAGCAATATTCAATTCACATTGATCAGAGTCTTCAAAAACTGATCAGAACAGCTCAAGGTAAGCTCTACCTGAGCTGTCAATAGGAAGTGATCTGTCACATCTACCAGTCATGCCTAACTGACTCCCTGTCAACAACCTCATCTCTTCCTTTCAACACATCCTTAAAGCTAAAAGGCTGCTACTCATACTACAAGGCACTCAATATGGGATTGGCTGTTATTTTAACATGAAATTATCAAATTTCCAGTAGTCTTCCCCCAAGGATTTGCATTTTTGCATAAAGAAGGAAAAACAATGAGTGAAAAGAGCAGAAGTTCTGCTCTTGGGAGCAGTGTGTGTAAGACCTAAGCTCAGCTATGTGTACAACACTATTTATATACTGTAAACATACACTACAACAGGAAGAGAGTCTGTCTGTTTCATTATGGCACCATGTCCGTCATTTCAGAGACAGACAAAGCAGGACAACATGTACTCTGATGGTTATTCTGGGGAAGTTTAAAAGAGCTCTTCTGTTTCATGTTTTTAAGAAGGACACCTCCCTCACCTTTGTTGCTCTTGTACATGTTCGTGCAGTATACAGTTTGTCCAGCATGGGTGTAATGTTCCTCCAAAGGGGCAAATTCACTTCGGAGAAACCCAACATCTTGTGGAATAAATAAGGGGTACATGAATGCAGCCATGTGAAGTCACCTACAGTATTAATACCTACATACGTAAATTACTAAATGAATTCCCTTGCCTGTACTGAACTATAAATATATAGTATAATAAAAACATAAAGATTTGTGATATTTACATATAGCAAGTAAAATGATTAAACGCTTATTACTGAGTGGTGAAAGATGACGACACTCACCAAAAAGTTTTACTTAGCTGTGGTAGACCAAGGCTAGCTCAAATATTAATGCTTTCTAAAAACAATTCAGTTCTGTGAAGCTCATAGCAAAACCAGTCATTTTTAGGGTAAATATACAAAAATATCCAGCAGTGTCTCTGAGTCAGACTCCCATGTCATTGTCTGATATCTGTTTCAAAATCTAAAGTTTAACATTTGTAGAAAGGAGGAGTGAACATCTTTCCAGAAGGCTTGCATTTTAGGACTTTGCCAAAAGTGCCTGTTTTTAGAGTCTGATTAAAACTCGTCTGTGAATTTCTCAGAAACATTCCATGAAGACATTGTGGTGTCAAACTTTATTAAAGAACATTTAATTAAGATCTTTCAACAGACATGCCCAAGGATAGAGTCTGGTGCAGCTCGGATATTAATCACAAGCACAGACTCTGTTTGAAGTATTTGGAGATTTTTCTGGAAGTTTGAAGATGGGGTGACTGATTGTCCTTTTCCTCTAACAAATCTCAGCACAAGAAATTATCTATACTTTTGCTGTTTAATGGTTTCTTTACTGAGCTTCTACTGCACCATTTGGAGCTACAGATTTCTTACTGAAGCTTTAGGGAACCCCCCTGTATCTTCCTCACATTTTACCATGAATTTCCTGTTACTTTTTTCTCTTTTCTGGCCATCTAAGACTAGATCTCTAACAGTTCAGATCGGCCTCCTGTCCTTCAGGATGAGCCTATTCTCCTATCGGGAATCAACAGTCGGGATTTCTGGTGTTGAAAATGTATTTGAACTGCCCATTGCCAGAACCCACTAGGACCTGCTGTGTGGTTCCCCAGGAAGGGTGTCTTCAGAATAAATGTTTTCCTTCAGCTGGCTTCTCTTTTGTCTGTGAGTTAAAACAGAGAACAAAGAGAGAGGGCAATAGGAAAAGACAAGGGAAACAGTCCTGCTCTCTTTAGTTTCTGTGTGCTCTCTATTTCCTACAGCTGTGTTTTTGCTGGGGAGAATTTCTGGCTGCTTAGATCGGCAGGGACTTTATTTGTGTTCCAGTCAGGTTTGAAAAGGGTGGTTTTTTTTTCCATGAGCTGCACTTTGCTCACAGGAGCTGCTGAACTCTTCCATGTGCCAGGTACAGAGACCTCTCTCACACACAACTCAGCAGAGAGGAGATCCCATTCTGCTAAACACAGCAGAGCTGAAATCCTCTTTCTCCTACCCCCCAGAATCTACAAAATAGAAAGAATTCATTTAGATAACTGTATAAAGATAGCATGATGCTGTGGTACATAAGGCTGTAGCCTAAAAGATCAAGAACGTAAAGGTAAATGCGCAGAGTTTAAATTGAGAAATATTATGTTAAAAATGTCAAACTCACTGGTAGAACCTAATTTCATTTATTGTGCCTCCAGTGTTGTGATTCCAGTAATATTGTGCTTCCAGTATTGGTTACAATGCAGCAAAAATGGTATCAGTCCAGAGAAAAGCGGCCCAGGCGCAAAGGAATGTCCTACACTGGTGGCATCTGTCTTGAACAGAGAAGACTACTAATTGAACTCAATGGACATCTTCAGAATTAACAGGGAAATATGAACTAGAGGACACCAGTGGAAACTACATAGAAGTGCATCTAGAACTGAGACCAGGCAGCACATCTTTACACAAAGAGTTATGGGAGTTTGAACAAGCTACCTAGCCATGCAGTTGAAGCTGACACTGTGGCTTCATTCATGAAACAGCTGGATAAGATTCTGGGATCAATTCTCTACTAACTACCAAACAAGCCAGATGATCCACATGGCCTCCTGTCGTTTGTATCCTTTCTTATGATCCTCTCATGTCCTCAGTCCCTGAGTGAAGTGAGCTGTGAAGAACCGGGAACTTCACTGACGATGATATGAGTTATAAAATGCCAGTTTCGTGATCTATAGTGTCGAATGAAGAACAAGAAAATAGAACAATGTTTAATAGCGTTATATTTGGATGGTTATCTGTCACCATGGTGAGAGCGCTATCAGTGTGTTTCTGCTTAATCAGTACGTGGGAGTGTGTGTGTGGGAGTGTGTTTGTGTGGGAGTGTGTGTGTGTAGGAGTGGAGGGAAGTGTTTCGAAGGTTGTTGATGGGAATTGGTAAGCTGGAGCCCAGCAGAATTGCATAATTCATTGGGGACTGAAAAGAGAATTTTTAAAAGTTTTTTTTTACCGTAAATCCACATTCCCGATCAAATTACGACCTGAGTGACAGGCACTGTTTTCTGTCTTCCTTCATGATCGGCATGTTTCCCCTGTGAAGCAAGAAATACAGACTCTCCTCTTTCTGTTGTGCAGAGGCAGGGAGGTTATTGCAAAACATTCCAGCCGCCCCAGGAGCTGAAAGCTGTCCAGTTTTCCGAAACTCCATGAAGGAAATGAAAACAAGAGATGAGAGGCCATTGGATATCTCCCAGGAGTTCCCGTTGGTCAGACAGATGAAACTCTGGAGAAGAGAGGTATTGGTTTCTCTGTTTCCCTGTTGATGCAAAACTCCCCTTTCTGAAGCACATCAGAAATATCTTCCCCAAAGTTTTGTGCTTCATGTACTGTGTGTTTCTTGGAAAAAACACAAACTGAAAATGCAGTATCAGCTATGGCAGCCTGCCTTTCCACAAACTCATCGTTAGGCACACAGTTTACAGACCTAGGGTGGGTTCTCATTTATTCTGACTGATAATTTGATTAATTAGGACTTAGGAAATGGTTTTTAATTAGGACTTAGGAACTTGGTTTTAGCTCCTAAACCTCTGGAGATTGAGGAGTTTCTTAACTGTTTACAAGTACTTCCAAGTAACATAAAATCTGCAGCTTTCTAGTTTCAGAAAATTAGGGTGGTCATTTGATTAAGCAAATTATTAGTTCAATTAAGGATTTAATTGAGAAACAGTGCAATCTGCTTTAATGAAAAGTCATTGGGTCTCCAGAACCGTGGCTGGGCTCTGTTGCACAGAGATGAACTACTGCAGGGGAGGCAGTTGAACTCCAGGAGTCAGACCTGGATCACCACAGCAGTGGAGAAGGTCATCACAGCCTCACCAACAGGACACACCTGCTGGACAAGGCAGTAACCAGCCAGGAACTGCTCGCTGATCTTGTATCTGAGGACACCAATACTACATTCCTGAACTGGATTAAGAATTTGATTGTCTTATAAGGTGTCGGTGACCTCTGACAGGTTGGAATTCTACCGAGTTAAATTCTCTGTTGTATGTGCAAGACTACAGCACTCACAGCTCTTCTTGCTGAATGTATTCAAGATAAACAGGCTTCTCCTGCTGCATTCTTCAAGGAATTGTTTGTCTCCAAAGCATGTTTCTGCCTGCTTAAAATCTCTTCAGGGGTCTCTCTCAGGTCACCCCTGCAGCTTAGGGGGCCTCTGCGTGTCTCTAACATGCAACACCCCAGCTCCAGCTCTGTCGCTCTGTCAGGACCCCAGCCCTCTCCTGAACTCCAGCTCAGACTACAGGAGCCATAGAGATTCTGGAAAATAACCTAATCATGAATCTGGGTGTTTCTGGGAAGAAGAGTGTGTGAGATGGCTGGGGTTCAGTGTACAAGGCTGCTTGCAGTAGGGGGGAGTCTAGTAGCACCACAGCAAAATCAGGCATGAAGGAGCTGGCCACAGCTTGCACAAGGTCTGCTGATTTGATTTCTAATTTCTCTTCATTTCGTTTCTCAGGTTGCTTGCATTCATCCATCCTGCTCTCGATGTCTCAGCATGGTGTTAAATGAAACGAGGAGTCACTGCTCTGTGGCTGCCATCACCTCCCCACCCCCTGACCCTCAACCCTGCCTGCCTCCCCATCCCGAGGCAGTGATGTCACAAAGCAAGAGATGTGCAGGCAGGCTCTCAGCCCGTCTCGAACCCACTGATGTTTTATTCAGCCTGCGGTGCTGTCATGCAGAGCAGGGGCAGAGACTTCAAACGCGGGTGTGCGGAGTGTGGCAGGCAGGGGGTGGAGGGCAGGGGGCGCTTGTGTAACAGGCGCACAGCTAGGCTGCTGTGCTGGGCCGAGAGCTCGTGCTGGCAGGGAGCCCCCTCCAGGAGGCAGGTGGGTGAGCTGGAATGAAGGAAGTGGCCCCTGATGGCTGCCCTGTTGAAAATTCGAGCTGCTGCAGAGGTGTTCCAGGAAGACTTGTGTTTGTCTTTTAACATTTTGAAAAACTCTCGATGCTTGAAAGCACTGCATTGAAAAAAATGCTTTCAAGTTGAGTGTCCATGGAAATAGAAAGTTATATAATACAGTGAAGGAAAACATCTGCAGTTACCCCTGCTGTGTAGACTACAGCCGCTGTTTTGCTTGGCAGAGCTGCAGCACGGTGAACTCAGGGCTCCTTTCCTGCCCAGATGGGAAATCATCTCCCATCTTGAACTCGGATTCCATTGTTTACTTTCTCCAGTGTAGGCCTGAAACTTGACATTTCAGTTGACTCTCTGCTGGAGCTGTGTGTAATGTGCCTGTCGAGCAGTTCGCAGAGCAGAGCAGGCCTTGACCACAGCCAGGCTGCCCTGCTCTTGCGGATCGAGAGGGCGAGGTGTAGATGCTAAGGGCTGTTTCAGATGTTTCTCCACCGAGTTCCTGTGTTGGCTCAGTACTTCTGTGAAAGTCAAGTAGGTTCATCGAGACTGAAAGCTTCCCAGCAGCTGGGTTAGGAGAGCGAGATGCAAGCTTCCTGCATTAGTAACAGTTTCAAAGTATGCTTTGTTTCAAACAATCTTATGTTTTTCTGGAGGGGGTGGGTGGTTAGTCACTTCTCCACAGCAAGGAGAGAAGACCCTTGCTTTAGAAGGGCAGCTTTGTAAGTTCAGCATTCCCAACGTTGATTTGAGGTTTCAACTATTTTCGATTGAAAACCCTACTGACCTAAACGCTAGATATCTAGGTTTTTGAATTTCCTGAATTTGGCTAGTGACAGCGATCATCATCAGTGTCGCACCAGTAATGCTGGGGAGAGGAACAACTGGCGAAGGTGTGGGTGAGACACTCTCCTGGCCGTGTGTGGATGCAGTGTGCTCGCCTGAGGCCCTCGGGTGGCAGGCCGTGCGGGTCTGAGGGCGGCGTGCCCACTGGCGAGCACGGCCAGCTCCTGCACACCCGCAGACACCGCGTGCGCAGACCTGCCCCTGCAGACTGCCTTCCTGACTCATCAAGCACATCCGCGCGCGGCTCCGGCGGGCAGCCCCCTCCTCGCGGGGGACCCCCGCGGGGAGCTGGAGCCCGAATCGGGGCGCAGACCCCGCGGCCTCAGCGCGGGCCAGCACGGCTCGCCGTGTCGGTCAGACAGCCGCTCCACAACTTGCAGAACACGGCAAGACCCAGCTGCACTGTAACCTATCACAGATTTCGAGGCCTGGAGAGAAGCATTCAATTTGTCAAATTAGTCAAATAATTAGACCGATTTACTGCCTGAGAGCTCAGTGTGGATTATAAACCGGAATAGAAGCCCTCCAGGGACTGAGGCCGACTGTGCTGTGAAACTGCACAGTTGTCTTCTGGCTGTGTGTGTCACACTCCTGAACTCAGGAGACCTTTTGTTGCACTTGTTCTGTGAGACTTTCACATTTTTAACAGGGGAACTTTGTGAATATTTTAAAACTCAAAATAGTCAGCAGCAGCGCACTCTCTCTCTCTCTCTCTCTCTCTATCACAGAAGCAGGAGAGCTCTCCACTTCAAACCTGCCAGCTCTGGGTTTTTTTTTTTGGTTTCTTTCAGTGATGAAGTTTTCTCAGTCTGCCCCTGTTGCTGACACAAAAAATCTGCTTCCTTCATTATTTATCACCATAACAACAAGCGGCACGTCTCCCCCCGACTCCGCCAGCCTCTCTGCGGCCCAGCTGTGTCTGATCTGGCTGACAGGAGCCCGGGAGACATCCTTCCTGAAGCCGCTCACAGTGGGGCCTGTGGGAAGCTGCTTCTCTCCCTCTAATTAGTGCACTAATTGCACCAAAGGCAGAGCACGTGGCCGGCACACTCCTGTCCGTATGGCCCCGTCCTCGCCCCACAGCACGGCCCAGCCAGGGCTTAGAGCAGGAGGGGTGAGGAAGGGCTAAATAAGACGCGTGCGGGGATAGCGAGCACGGCCAGCTTCCTGGGCGGAGCTGTTAAACTGGCAAGCAGGCTGTTCGAACACCTCCTAGGTCTTGGGCCAGTTACCTATATAGCCAGCAGCTGTATCACCCTGCAGCCCCACACTGGAGCTCAGCAGGCGTGAGCCTGGCCAGTACCTGGATGGGAGTCCTCCTGGGAAAGCTGAGGCTGCTGCTGGAAGAGGTGTCAGTGTGGCCAGAAGGGGACGCTCACCTGCGGTCTGTGTGGGTACTCCTGCCCCAGTATAGTGACGGGAACACTATACTGTGAAAAAGATGCTGTCCTTCAGATGAGACATAAAACTGAGGTCCTGACTCTCAGTGGTCATTAAAAATCCCAGGGTGTTGCTGAAAAAGAGTAGGGGTGCTTCCCTGGCATCCTGGCCAATTTTCTCCTGGCCTTTACCAGTCATGACCTCCTAATAATCCCCATCTCTGAACTGGCTTCATCGCTCCGCTCTCCTCCCCACTGAGAGCTGGTGTGTGTGAGGGGACTGGAGCATCATCCAGGTGGGTATTATTATTATTAAATTGTATTGATTTTAATAAGCTTATGTTCACAACATTTTGTTTTCAATTCTTAATCATATTTTGGGACATCTCTGAAAATGTTGTATCTTGAATCCAGTTGTACCTTCAGGCAAAGACACCTTCAACACAATGTTTTCCAGGACTAGCGAACCAAATGTGACATTCATCATTTTTCCTTAGGAACAGGCTACGAACAAACCTTGAAGAAACCTGCAAGCAGACCCTGGTGTTCCCTGCTCCAGATGAAACTACCTGAGCCACCCCGCCTCTCCAATTATAAAAAAATAATTATAGCAGCAATTTGCAAAATATAGAATTACTCTTTGTCAGTAGCGAAGGCCAGAAGGTTAATTAAAAGTCTGTTACTTCTACAGGCTGTCCCATGGCGCACAAATTGTCAAATTCATGAAAACAAAATACTTCCGCGTGCTTTGGTGTAGTTTAATGTTGATTTAAATACTGGTCAACAGTAAGGAGCGCTTAACTGCTCTAATAATTGGTTCAACTGAACTTAAAATTATTGAAGGGCTTTGATTTCGACACAGGCCTGAATTCAAGACACACTCTCTCACTTCAGACCCAGAGAAAAGTGTTCAGTTAGTCAAATTAATGAATTAACAAGACCAGTTTATGACTTATTAAAAGGCAGAATGGCAGGACCTGCAAAAGAGGAGGTCCACAGCCTTGTTAGTAATGATCTGCTGCGGCTATCTTATCTACCTTGTCTGGGTTTGCAGCGGATTTGTCCTCAGCATTGAGATACTGCTGAGCCTGCAGGAGCCACCCAGGGAGAGAGAGGCACCGAGTTAATCATGGGAGATATTTAGGCAGCTACAAAGGGATGTGCAAAGACAATAGATTTCACTGAGACAAAGACCCACTCCTGGAACCCTCCCACACACTCACTCACAGGCACTGTCTCAGTTCTTGCTCTCTGCGGTCATTTGGGATGACAAACACTTACTAATTCATTTTCTTTTTTTTCCCCTGTCTGTCTAGACATTGTTTGGGTCAGAGCAGAAGCGCACGCACACACACACGCAATCACAGGCACACAATTACCGACAGTGACACCAGCTCAGGAACTGGGGGCTCTCGCCGCAGTCCTGGAACACTTCACCAGCAGGATACAAAAAGGCAACATAGTACACAGATAAACAGATCAAGACAGGACCATCTTGTCTTCCCCTTACTCCCTCCATCTTCTTCTTCTGCTTTCTACTTCATTCTCTCCTCGTCTCAGTCTCTCCCTGTCTCTCCCTCTCTCTCTCCCTGTCTCTCATTCCCTCTCTCTCTCCCTCTCTCTCCCTGTCTCTCCCTCCCTCTCTCCCTCTCTCAACCCTGTCTCTCATTCCCTCTCCCTCTCTTTGTGGCTGGGCTCTCTGCCTACAGTAGCCAGTGCCTGGACCCAGTTCATTGTCAGTTCGCACTGTAACAATCAAGAGAGTTATAATGTTCAATTCAGTGAACAGTGGAGCGTCTGTCTGGGAAGGATAAAAAACAAGAAAATCACATTAATCCCCTTGGCTTCCCGACCTGACACGAGGGTGTTCTGGATTCTGCTCCAGCTCAATTGACGGGGGGGCCGTGACGGGGGGGAGCAGGCGTGGGGCAGGAACAGGACGTGCACATGGGTCCGAGCAGGAAAGCAGTCCTGGGCTGGAGAATTTAAAATTGCTTCCATTTTAAACGAAAGCTGCCCTTACTGGCACAAGATTCTTGGCCCTTGCATTTGCACCAGCATTATAATATTCCACCTTTCGTGGTGCAGAATTATGATATTTAACAAAGAGCATAATCAGTATTTAACACGGAAGGGAAAGGAGGCAGCTGCGGTTTCCTCCCACCACTCAAGGACGTGCTGGTTGGGTTACCTGTTGTGTCTCAATCGTCCCTGTGATGGACTGGTGTCTTAGAGTCAGGGTTTCCAGCAGATCACCAGGAGCAGGAGGCTTTCTGATCATGGAGGGGAGGAAAAAGCGAAAGAGCGATCATCAACATGGCCAGACATCATGGAAGGCCTCTCTTCCTATCCCTGATCTACTCTGTGTTATGGTCGGTGCATGTATATTTCTGCAGCGCCGCTGAGGGCCTGCAGGTTAAAGAGCTTCCTGTCGGAGAGGAGACTGAAGTCAGAAGACAGCACCATGACATCTCCCAGAGTACCCTTGGTCTAAAACCTCAACGCCCCAGGACCTGGGGAAGGGATGTGGAGCTGGTCCATTGAAGCCACTGACTGGCTCAGCTCAGTAGCGAAGAGCCCTTGTCAGGACCCCCAGGGGTCTCCAGCACTGGTGTTGGCAACCACTGACATAACCAGTGACTGGATGAATCAGCTTGCTTTTCTGGAACATTTTACCCAGGACCTGAAAAGATTTATAGGATCCACCCAGACCTGCTGCTTGCCTGCCCTGTCCAGCTGTCCATGCTGTCCTCCCAGGTGTTCATTGTGCCTCTACAGGGGATCAGTTCATTACTTCCTCACTGATTCAACAGCTCCTCCTGGCTCTTCAGCTACTTGTGCTGTAAAGACACAGATACAGATACAGCAGCGCTCCAGGACCAGGACTGGACACCTCTGCTCTAGAATAAGAACAGGCAGCTGTAGTGCTCCAGTTCACGGTATCCGCAGGTTTTAGAGATGCCTTTCAATTAGCTGGGAGGCACAGCTGATCAGACTTCCTCATCCACTTAATTAGCTCGCTTGTGTTGGCGCTGTCTCCGCCCGTTCAGGTGGTCTCTTTAAACCCTCAGCGACTGAAGACCTTTGTAAAGCATGAAACTGGTCCAGTCAGTCTAGCAGTTAGCTCAGCTAGACCATTAAGAGCTGAGTGGGAGGGCAAACCTGAGAACCTGCAGACACCACCACCCTCGGGGACGGGATCTGTGCGCCGCTGCCGAAGAGGCAGGCAGCGCGTGTGCTTCGTCTTGTTCAAGAACTGCCCTTATTAGAAAGCTGCTGCGTATCAATGCACATCTTTCAGGTGCATGAATCAGACACTATTTGAATGGCGTCTTTAAAACACACGGGGCTCCGGCCCCAGGAATTCCTCCTGACATGTTGTTCTGCGAGACCAGAGCTGAGCTGCAGTGTTTTAGCTCAGGAGGCCCGGGTCTTCCAGTGGTCGTTACAGCCCAGCACTCCAATGATTACACAAATTACTAGCACAAGTTATTGTCTTAGTTAGATGGGCTTTCGGCACAGACTGGAGATGCCAGATGTATGGTGGGGTCAGCTATCCCCTTGGTTCATTGAGCAGGTTACAGAGGGGCGGGTCGGAGGCCCACAGCTCTGCTTTTCATTAGCCGCTGATTACGATGCTAAAGAGAACAGGTGAGTTGTCACTTGTTCTAGTAATTAGGTCGCGTAATTAAGATCAGTAGTTGCAGCGCCAGAGGACTGGACTGTCCTCGTTTCTCAGTCCGAGTGCGTCAGTTTGCTGTATCTGGTTCTTTGACAACAGCAGTCCTAGTTCAATGGTCTCCTTAGCACGGGGCTTATAACTCCAGTCCTGGAGGGCCAGTGTGTCTACAGGCTTCCTGAGTCCTCGAAGAGCTTTTTCTCAGCACCTGAAGAGCTAAGAGAGCCAGCTGAATTGGTTCCACTGGTTACTGTGGTCGGCCCACCACTGTAGAGTTTCAGGCTAGCCTCAATCAGTCCTGCGCTCTGGAATTTAATTTCCTGATTGATTAGATGAGTGTGATTATAGATAGGCAGGTATATTTACCCCCCTTAGATTAAACACCAAGACTGCAGCATAAGCAGCTCTTTTGATTAGATTCTCAAAATTCAGCAGCAAAGCGCTGATTTAGTTATCTGTTCAACTGTGTTAGGGTTTGTAGGTTTGTTTATAGCTGAGAGCTCCTTTTTCGTGTATTGTGCATCTAGTCTCTTTGTTCTCCTTTTAAATTTAGTTAAACCATTTCCTCCAGGTATTTCTTGTTGATCTGGAGAGGCTGGTGTCTAGACTGGTGATTACAGACTTTTTTTTTAAGAAAAGTGAGAGAGAAAGACATCTGAACGTACCAACATTAGAGTATTATCACAGGGTCCTTGTGCTGTGCTAGAATCAGTCATGGAGGCTTTAACTAACATGACTCATCCGGCATCTAATTTAGTGAGAATGAGTAATTATCCCTAAAGCAAAGTTCAAAGCTTTTGGTCTTCTGGGTCTGACTACAAAGATAAGGGTAAGAACCATTTTCAGTCATTAAATTGGACGATGTTTTCTGCACTTCAGAAGGAAGGAGCTGGGGCTGTCATTTCTTCTTTATTTCTTAAGGAGACTGGGGTTCACTCTTGTTCTGCGTCTCTTTGCACTGAAGAGCACCTCTGGCTCTTTCATTCCATGGCAGGTCTTCACTTCAGATAAGCCCTACTTGCCAAAGTCACCTCTCGCACCGGGGTTAGTTAAGCAGTTAAGGATCACTTTAGTAATTCATTTCTTGGAGGGCTCACAGTGTGACATGGAAGCGCTGAAGTCAGCTTCCCCTGGTCCAACTGGTGTGGAAGGAAGGACCTTTGTAAAGGGAGCGATTGCTCTAATTCTACAGAAATTAAACAAAATTGAGGTGTGACGTCTCACGGCTTTCTCCTTAGTGAGATCTGATACCTGCTGCAGGCTTTCCTCTCAGCTCTCCATTCTCCCATCCTGTTAATATGCGGTGTTTTAAAAAGGAGATCTGCTGCAGGCCACAATCAGCTGGGATCTTGTCGTGGGTCATTAAAACCTCTCATGAGTTTATGACCACAAATAAATCAGGCCTCTACAGTCCCTAACCTCAGCATGATCTGCTCAGGCAGCGCAAAGCAGCCAAGGAAAATCTTCCAAGCCAGGCAGAGAGAGGCCCGCGCTGTCATGGATTGGAACAGATGCTGGTTCCAGTCTTCTGCGCTCCAGGCAAGAGGCTGCTCCAGGGGTCCCCTGTGAAAGTGGCCCTTTGCAGCAGGGAGGTTAATTCTCCAGGACTTTTCCATCACGTAATCTCAGCAGGCCTCCATGACGCTCTCTTACCTCACAGTAATCCTGACGATAATATGGATTGGCTGATATGGGGTAACTGCCCTGACCCTGGTCACTGCCCCGGCCCTGGTCACTGCCCCGACCCTGGTCACTGCCCCGACCCTGTCTGCGCCTGCTGCCCCGGCCCTGGTCACTGCCCCGACCCTGGTCACTGCCCCGACCCTGTCCGCGCCTGCTGCCCTGACCCTGGTCACTGCCCTGACCCTGGTCACTGCCCCGACCCTGTCTGCGTCTGCTGCCCCGACCCTGGTCACTGCCCTGACCCTGGTCACTGCCCCGACCCTGTCTGCGTCTGCTGCCCCGACCCTGGTCACTGCCCTGACCCTGGTCACTGCCCCGACCCTGGTCACTGCCCCGACCCTGTCTGCGCCTGCTGCCCCGGCCCTGGTCACTGCCCCGACCCTGGTCACTGCCCCGACCCTGTCTGCGCCTGCTGCCCCGGCCCTGGTCACTGCCCCGACCCTGTCCGCGCCTGCTGCCCTGACCCTGGTCACTGCCCTGACCCTGGTCACTGCCCCGACCCTGTCTGCGTCTGCTGCCCCGACCCTGGTCACTGCCCTGACCCTGGTCACTGCCCCGACCCTGTCTGCGTCTGCTGCCCCGACCCTGGTCACTGCCCTGACCCTGGTCACTGCCCCGACCCTGTCTGCGTCTGCTGCCCTGACCCTGGTCACTGCCCCGACCCTGTCCGCACCTGCTGCCCTGACCCTGGTCACTGCCCCGACCAGGTGTGTGTCCTCAGCAGCTGTTAAACAAGCAGGCGAACATCACGCACCTTCCCTGGAACACGCCAGGGAATCACAGCTCCGTTCCAGTCGTGTGCTTCTGGGTCTGACCTGCTGCTCTTCCGGCTCATTCGGCTGTGGCAGCCCCTCATCCTTCCTTACAAATGAGATATTCATGTGGGTCCCTCTCCCCACTTCCCATCCATGTGGAATATTTTCCTCACTTTTGTCTCGGGGCTGTTCAGTATTTTCAGGCAGCGTCACTGGCTACACAAGGGAAATGCACAATATTTTCTCCCCTCTTTTGCAGGAAATGGAGAATACAAACACCCACCCATTTCAAGAGCACAAACACCTTTATTGCAACATTACCAGCCTACGTTGCATAATTGATTTTTGGTTCATTTTAATTCACTTTTTATATTTCAGAACTATTCACCTCACAGATTTCCCCCTGATTCTTGCAGGGTAGAAATGCATAGACTGTGCAGTAAGGTGGCAGAACCAGCCCACTGGGCTATTTCAGGATCAGCAGTGAAACACCAACACCAAGCAGCCTGGGGGGTTCCAGTCCAGCCTGTGCCTGGTTACTTCATCGCTGTGTTTGAACTGGGAGTGAAATGAGGGGATCTCTAGACCTGGTCCCAGCAGATTTTGTGGGTCACTATTAAATCACAAATTTGGAAAGATGTGGCACAATTCCATTTTGATTGAATAGACGAGATTTCTTGAATTAAGTAATTTAGGGATCATTTGGAGTTAAAATCTAGATAGTCTTCAGCCCTCAGGGCCTTAACAGAACAGATTTCCTGCTCGATTCCTTGTAGCCCAGGAATATTGTCAATCTTTAAAAACTGGAGAGCTAAAAGACTGGATTGGGGTTCTCCGGGACAGCCCTGACTTATTGTCACCTACGCCTGCGATGTCTGGAGCTGGTACAGCACAAGTGTATGTGTTCCAGCAGGGAGGTGATGACCCGTTCTGGGTGGAGGTGCAATTCTGAAGCATGTTTTAGTGTGATGAAACCGGGCAAGCTTCTAGTCGATGGGTGTAGCACCTTCCATGACAATGGTAGATGAAAGTTCAAGAACAAAATGGTTCTAGTGGTGAGGGTACAATCAAATAGCACAGAGCCACAGTTTTAAAATGTAATCTGTCCTGCTACACATGCCTAATTAGATGTTGCAAGGCTGCCTGGTGTTTGAACACTTAGTATTTGTATAACTAAGAGTGAGGGTCAGTAACAAGCTACCCAGGCATGCTGTCGAAGCCAAAACCACCTCTTGTATTCAAGAAACAGCCGGATGGGCTCCTCGGATCAATACGCTACTCACTACCTGGATGGGCTCCACGCCCTCCTCTCGTTGAAAGCTAAGCGCTGTACTCCAGCTCTCCCCTGCTGTGCAATCATGCATTTTGATCCTGATTTCAGGTCTGGTAATCGAGGTCCCATGAAAGTGACCTGCAGTACGTGGGGCTTCAGTTCTGTGTACCCTGGTTGTATTGGAGTTTCGTGTCTCAGCTGCTGCAGACGGTCTGAGCAGAGTGTGACATGCAGGAATTAGCAACCTGCAGCATCTTGTGGCTTCATACACATAAGAACTGACATCTCCAACAGCAAAGCAACAGATAAGTGGTTTAGCTGGGTTGCTGAAGAGAGGTGGAAGTGCTGGGGAGCTCTTGTCACCCAGGGCTGGGATGTAC
Source organism: Atractosteus spatula (assembly GCF_055471065.1). Taxonomy (NCBI): domain Eukaryota; kingdom Metazoa; phylum Chordata; class Actinopteri; order Semionotiformes; family Lepisosteidae; genus Atractosteus; species Atractosteus spatula. The sequence continues at coordinate 1,659,840 of NC_142724.1, forward strand.
TGTTCAGTTCACAGGTGGGGAGCAGGGGGCCTGTTTGTGTGCATGAGATTTCTGCAGGAGGGTCTTCAGAGGAAACGTAATTTCAGAAAAATTCTGGTTCTGCAGATCACAGCAGCAGTTCAGCAGCTGTTACATCCAAATCAGATTATTATCATTATTAACACTGGCAGAAACAATAAATTCACAGGAAGGATAGCGGGCAATCTGGAGGATTCTTTTTGCACGCTGTGTAGTGTTGCTAGGGTTTAAAGCCCAGGGAGAACAAGCTCACAAGGGGCTGCCTTGGGCCCAGGTGTTGAGGTGATGCTCTCTATCCAGCCGTTGTGTCTGTGATGGGCTTGTGCTCTCAGCCAGGTGCGAGCTGTGGACTGGCACCAGCTCGGCTCCTGTTAGTGCTGCAGGAAACTGTCTGGCAAGTTGTGTTTTTGGACTGCGTGTCCCGAGAGGGGCCTGGAATGACAATGAGTGAGGTGATTAACACTTAACGTTGAGTAAGGGCTGCAGGGTTTTGTGCTGATTATTCAGTTCTTTGCAGGGAGAGAGTTTTCCTTGCCAAGAGATGTTTTCACATTTTATGTGTTGCTCCTAATCATGCAAAACTGTTCTTAATTAAAATAGTAATTTTCACTTGATTGCGTAACCCGCCGTCTAATACACAGGAAAATCAATGTATGAGCTCTGCCCAAATCAATCATTTTATCTCCTCCTGGTAAACTGAACCATAGCAACTAAGAACTGTTTCATGCAGCTGCAGATAATGCTGTTGCCATTTTTTTACTTCCCCTTTCTCTTCCAGTTGCATTCCGGGTTATTTTTATTCACCGGCTGGGGAGGATTCCCATCAGCCCCTAGCCAGAGCAGGCTCTCCCATGCTGCACTGCATCGCTGACCCAGCGCGTGTGAAGCGAGCGGAGAGATTCACTCAGGGCACCCGGCCTGGCCTGGCCTGCCGTGCGTCTGCCTCACCTGCCCTCCCGTGACACTGATGCGAATGGGCACCGAAACGCTCTGCTGCCAGGCAGACTGAGGACCAGTGCATCTGATGGCCATAATCTGCACATGAGCTCCTGAGAGCGAGTCGCTTCTTATTCCCTTCTGTTTCGCTGTTCAGCTCTTGGTGCAGGGGATGGACACAGTGAATTTATATAACGCAGCACTGAAGCCCACACTGTGCACTGCTTTCAAGAGTGCACAAGGTCTCAAACCTGAGACAAATGATATAATGTGGGGAAGCTCTAGATGGACACGCAGGATCTCAGGGTGGAATGAGAGACTGGGCACTTACAGGTGGAAGTGGAGTGGAACAGGCCCTCCCTCCCATCCCAGCATACCCCCCCCACAGGAGCCCCACAGCATCGAAAGGCGTTCCTGGGGAGGGCGGCAGGAGAATCTGGGTGTCAGGACTCTCGCCATCCTCGATCGGGTCTTTAATTTCCACTAGAGCATCTCTTGCACCGTGCTGCACCAATCGCCCCTCAGCCATGAGATTATTCACAGCAGCTCTGTGCCCTGGCATGGGCACCGCGCAGCTACAATAAACAATAAAACCAGTTCAGAGTGTCGCATATCGGAACAGACAGCCCTACCAGGGAGACAGGGTCATCGTTATTGTTTAGGAAATGAGCGTATCTGTTGTTTTTTTTCATTTCATTCCCATCCAGCTGGCATTGCCATGTCTCCATGTCCCTGCTCACAGGTGCTCCCCTCAATGAGGAGGGGCAGACAAGCCCCCAGATACACGCACCCCCATTAAGCCCCAGTCGCCGTCGGTTACTGGGGTTATCTTTCGGCTGGGAGCTGTGGAGGTCAGGGGTGCCTCTGGAGCAGCTCCTCCCCAGCTCGTGTCTTATTTTCTCCTAAGGATCCCAGCACTAGTGGGTAACAAGTGGAGTGAGGCTGCCTACAGAGCGCCAGGCGCCAGGCTGTGGGGTACAGTCCGTGCCCACAGAGTCCTAGAGCGTGGAGTTCATTATCTGCTCTTCATCAGAGGGTCCAAAGCCAGCAAGAACCTCAGTGCATTGGTACTGGAGCCCTGCTTGAGCACAGAGCTCATCGATCACGCTGCATCGCCACAAAGCACACGATGTCGCATAGATGCAGAATTACTGGCCGTGACCTCACTGGGAGACCAGAGCTGGTCACTGCAGAAGGCCTCCGTGTCCTCAGCCCACGCTGGCCGAGACACGGGTGCACCAGAGATGCCCTTGTCGTGGCTTTAACATATCCAAACCCGAGAACAGCGGGACGCGGGGTGGCAAAACACACACTGCTGAGCTGTGCCCAGAAGATGAGAGAGAGGAAACAGGCTTGGCGCAGGAAAAAAAGACTTTACCTGTCTCATCGAAAAAAAAAAAATTGCTGACATTTTCTCAATAAATTCAGAAAAGCCTTTGATAGGTTGCGAGCTGAGAGGGACGTGTTATTATTCTTGCAGGGTGTGCTAGACTGGCTCTGCAGCTTGGCGTGAAATCCAGACGTTACCTCATTCCTGCAGTGAGACAGCGCGCTGCAGCCTGGCACCCTCCACAGGAGCACCCGCGTGCTGGGGCTGGCTGGCACTCCACTCTGAGCGAGAGGCTCCGGAATCACAGCTGAAAACCCTGCCTGTTTTTCATCAGCTAGATGGCTGTTAATACAAGGTGGAAGAGAGGCGTGTGTGTCTGTCTGTAGATCTCTGTCTGTCAAGCAAAAAACTCGGAAGAATATGAGCTCAATATCGACAGATTCTGTGCACGTACAGTGTGTGCCTGTACGGACCTCTCCGTGATACAATACAGCCTGGGAACATACAGTATACACAATGAAATGTACGTTTTTGTTCAGTTTTGTTTAATTCACAATCGCACTCTTAAAACAAGGCAAGCCGCTCTGCGGGGGATGCCGGCAGGCCCTCTGTGAAATCCTCTGTTCGGTTTATCGAGTGCAGACAGGAGCTCAACCGGATGATCTGTGCAGATCCAAAATAAAAAGTAAAAGAAAGGAAACTAATTAAAGGGGAAAGGGGTGGGGAAATGATCTGTGTTCTGAAAAGTAAAAATAGGTCAGGATAAATATTTATAGGAAGGCAGAGAGAGGCCCAGTGGCTGAGGCATCCTTGTGCTTGTCTCTGACTCTCGCAAGGCTCTGCAGCAGCGAATGGCAGTGTGACCCGCGGGCTTGGGGTGCAGGCTGGCAGCTTAAACACAGGCCTGGACACATCCTGCGCTTCTCAGAGGACGGTGGGCTCTAAGGCCTTAGTCTTCAGGTCTCGGGGACTTCCCTGGATCAGTGAGATTATTTCGCAGAATCTCAAGGATCACAAGCCCCTAATCATTTAAGTCTTTATTAAAGGTGCCTCACCTGAGAAACCTGACTCCCTTCTCCCCTAACTGGGACATGGACTTATTTACATTCAAATATTTCTGCCCTGGCTTTCATACCCGGGGGACCCTTAAGTGAGAAACAAAGGGGTAGTTTCATGTAGGGGGTTAAGAAACCTACCTTTCCGCCCTCATTGAGGATTGAGGTACTTGGATATAGTCAGGTGCATCCAGATGTCTGGGATTTCTGTACCAGAAACACCTCGTGGCCAAACCTACACTGACAGAAACCTAAAGACCCCCCCCCCCACCTGTCTACAGCAGCACCTGGTGAATAACCTCACAGGTCACTAGTGATAGCGTCAACACCCCGGTTACGAACTCTAATAGAATAAAACAATACTCTCCCTAATCTTTCCAAGTTCAGAGATATAATCATGACAGTATTCCACTGTCCATTTAAAGGCACAAAATGCTGTTATATTGCTGAAATCCTGCATTAAAAAAAGAAAGGCGTTTAAAAAAAAAAGCTGTTCTAAAATGTCATCCCGCCTGATCGCCCCTCGCCTTCCTGCCGCGCGCGTCTCTGTTTGAGCAGAGTAATGGAATCGGCTGTCTCCAGCCCAGGGGAGTCACAGTTCGTTACTCCAGTCCACGGCCACCCCCTGCTCTGCCGTATGGGGCAGTCTGAGCCTGTCAGCACAGTGCTAGCCTTCTCTCTCCAGGTCCACTGCTCTTCCTCATGGGCCTGCCGAGGATCCTGAGAGATCACATGAGATCACTCTATTGGCCATATACAATTTCTTGCATTAGGAATTAATCTTTTCGCATACCCCAGCTTGCTCTCCATGAGACACACAGACGGGGAGTGAAAAGCTTGGGGTCAGCGCACAGGGTCAGCCATTTATACGGCACCCCTGGAGCTAAAGGATGGGACCCACACTGTCCAACACTGAGTTGTAGCCCCAAAAGACCCTTGTTGACAGTGATTAACTGGCATCCTGGACTGAAAGATCTGCACAGCTTCCTGTGTGTCTGTGCCTATTTCAGTTCACTGAAGCACCTGTTGCACATGTGCAGACCTGAGCCTTCACTCCACTGCGGTCTCAGTGCACCTCTGGGCGTGAGAACATTAGATTCTGAACTGAGGTCTGGCCCAGCCAAAATTCCATTACAGTCTGTTTATCCCACAGCTGGATTTTACCTCAGACCATCCTTAATGAATTGCATTGGTGCTCCTTGGCTCCGTTCCTTCAGGTCCAACAGGGCTTCTGGTATTTAATTCCACGTGAGCTTCTAATTAGGCAAAGAATTAATTATTAACATACCTGGACCAAATGAACTCCGTTTTCCCTGGTCTAAAGCAGGCAGCGATCTGTAGATTTGCGTCTGCGTCATGAGCGCAATTCCACCCTAGCTGGGATTGAAACATGTCTGCTCACCAGCACCTCTGACCTCACAGCCGCACCCCCCGGGCAGCAGAGAATTCCCCTACACCAAAAGGCCAGGCCTCCCATCACTTGACCTCACCTTCTATAACAGGCTCTGGGCCAAATGACATCTGTTACATCTGTAACAAGTCTCTTTTGAAAACAAAACTGATTAAAAAGAATGCAGTGCTGAGCCTCAGTCTGATTAATCAGGCCCCCCTGTCTGTGACCCTCTGAAGCGTGTTGTTTCCCAGAGCGGTGCCCGAGAGTTTTGTCAGAGCACCATACTGTGCTGATGCTCTTTATTTACATGTGAAAACCTTGATAAAAAAGCTTATATTTTGAAGATATTCCTCAAGCTGTGCTCCCTTTTCTTTACATTTGAAATTGCCAGTCCCTTTAACTCTAATGCCCCTCCTGTTCTGGGACAGCTGTTTGTCAATCAGCTCAGCTTGCTGCCACAGCTGTTGTGGCATCATGAGAGAATGAGGCCGTGTTTGACTCTCTGGGCACCCCGAACCTGCAACAGCACGGCTCTCTTTCAGACAACGCTGGAGCCCTCCAGCTCCAGACAAGGCCCACTAGCTGCCGCAGCACTGCGAACTGGGGCCACCCTGGTCGACTTGGGGACACCCTGCTCAAACTGGGGCCACCCTGGTCGACTCGGGGACACCCTGCTCGAACTGGGGACACCCTGGTCGACTCGGGGACACCCTGCTCGAACTGGAGACACCCTGGTAGACTCAGGGACACCCTACTCAAACTGGGGCCACCCTGGTCGACTCGGGGACACCCTGCTCGAACTGGGGCCGCCCCGGTCACAGCCAGGTGTAAGTGAAGCCCACACTCGGACCTGTGGCTCCTAGACTGTAGAGGCTCAGCCTCCCCAGCCGAGCATTTCCCTGCTCGAGCTGTTGGAGGGCCTCGTCCCTGAGAAACGTTTTTCAAGGTCCAGTCGCAGACAAGAGCTGTGGCTTCATCTGAAAAGGGGGAGGGGAGGGAGCAGGTTATTGAACTAGAACTTGTTCGATACTGCCTAAAAAAAGAACAAAACACGAAATTCATCAGCTGAGACTACGTTGCTTGTTTCCTCTTTGATGTGGAGGAGGACAAGAAACAAACCGACAGCAGTACCTGCTGGGCTGCTCCCTGTCTGATGCGCTGCTCAGCTCTGACACAAGTGCTTTCAATGGCTGTTCGAATCTATTGCAGGGACAGAGGAAGAACATTCAGAGAAATCCTTCTGATTCCCAGAGCAAGCTTTCAGTCTTTCTTTAACGGGTTGTATTTCTTTTGGGGGTGAAACGATTTGTTTTTGTTTCAGTCGTGAAAGCCAAGTGTGTCACTCAATGGTTTTCAGAGACTGAGACAATTAAAAATATGTGTTTGTTTGACTGGATCTTTTGTCTCCCGGAAGGTGGTGACAGCTGATTATTAACACTACCTGTGTCCTTTGTGTTTGGAGGAGGCAGTGTGGTCGAAGGGCTGCAGTCAAGCGGGGAGTGTTTGTCTGCCCACATTATTACCACCTCATTAGTTTCAGCAGCACACGGCTGAGGGGGGTGATTATTATTAATTGTTTTCTTTTCCATTTTCAAAATCCAGTATCTTCACTTGACTGAGCAAAGCTTGTGTTTCTCTGAATAACTGCATTCAAAATGTCATTTTGAAAAAGGCCATTTGCTAAAAATGTTGCCCCCGTGTTGTGCACCAGTCTCCCAGTTTCCTCAAGTCCCCAGTCGCCCAAACTCTCAGTGTCCCAGCCTCCCCAGTCTGCTTCCCCAGTTTGATTCTTTACCTTCTCCCAACCGCAGAATGGGTCACATCTGGCCAGCTGGGCAGCTGGTGTGTCTTCGCCTCCTTCAGGCTCACTGTTGAACCCGTGTGACCTCTGTGGCCCCTGTGCAAACGCACAGAAGGTTCTGCAGCTCTTTTATTAACTGAGGCAAAGGCTGGTGCTGGCAACATGTACCTGGTTTATTGTCTAGTGCCATTTCATTCATTCTGCCTTTGCTGCTTAATGTAGGTCAAATCTTCATTAGATGACCCTATCATCAAAACCCCATGCACAAAATATGGTCTTCTATCCATACATTAT